>NC_068381.1:5976749-6256749 GCF_023724105.1 Carassius gibelio
GGTTTCTTACCCTTATTGGTTTTATTGCAGGTGAACAGGGCAGTGGGCACTCAGAAAACAGCGAGGAGATATTCCGTTCTGGGTTCCACTTGTGTGCCAAGGAGGTTCTACAGTTCCTGGCCAACCAGGAGACCGTGCATGACATGACGCCTTCTCACATAATCAACCACCTTCAAAAAGTGGCGTCTGAGATCATTCAAAGCTCACCAAGCCCTCGTCTGGATGAGCCCACTCCCAAAGCTCAAGAAAGCAGGGAGAAACCGGCAAGCCCACAACCGAAAGCAGCAGAGGGCCATGCTAAAAACTGTGTTCCTGTTATACAAAGGACTTATCCACATAGCAGTGAGCAAAGTGGGAGCGATACGGATACTGACAGTGGCTATGGGGGCGAGCTCGAGAAGCGGGAACTGAAAGCCCAGCGGCCAATCTACTACGGCAAAGATGCTGGAGATCTCAAGTACAACAGCAGCATTAAAGAAGAGCTGGATGAGCCACAGGCCAAGCGGCAGAGGTCCGACTCTTCAGAAGATGAATCTCTGTCGGGGCACGATGTGGTGGGTGGCCACAGCCCCTACATGAGCTTTTCTCCACACCAGCCCCTTTGCATGCCCTTCTACCTCCTTCCACCTGGAGCAACCGCCGCATACTTGCCCATGCTGGAGAAGTGCTGGTACCCAGGAAACATGCCCATATTATACCCAGGCCTCGGCGGCTCCCCGGTGGGTATGTCTCCTGAGAAACTCCCATCGTCCTTGGTCATGTCCTCAAGAGTGGGCTCCCCCATCACCACTCCGAGCTCCATGGACTCACCTGCACTCCTGCAGGCCCTGAAACAAGTCCCACCATTAAACCTGGAAACTAAAGACTGAGGACTCCCTCTGGGGTCCGCCGATAGCCTGCTCTCTGAATGTCTGGGTCTTGAGAGTGGACTCCCCTGCTGCATAAGCTCCCGAAAAGGGTTCGGTTGAAGAGGGCACGAAGGCAAAGTTCAAAGAAGCGCCCTCAAGTACGGCGAACAGCTGTTCTGATTCCTTTCAGACGTACGACAGCCTCCCTTAAACCGTAGAGACAAACACACACACACACACTCTTATCAACTCCCTCCACAACCAGCAGACACACACCTAGAGATGGAACGGTCCGCGTGAACGCAGACGGGTAAAGGAGGCCCCGTGCAAAGCACTGTGAGACACTGTGAAGAAAGTCAAAATGAGGACAGTGAGCTCTGTCCTTCCAGAGAAGGGACCTGGGGTGGGCGAACGGCTGCTCTCTGCACTTATGCCGAATGTCAAGTCGAAAACAATACAAAACAATAAACCAGAATGTGACGTGCAGACGGTCCCCCAACGATAAGGACTTTGCCCTTTGCACAAGCACCTTTTCATTTGTTGAATGTAAATGAAAAAGTCATTTTTGTAACAAACCCACCCCTGTAGATGCTGCTTTTTTGGACATTTCTCTGTGCGTGGATGCTTGATCAGGAAGCTCCACTCTCTTCTGCTTCTGTGACTGCTTTAACCGATAAGAACCGTCCTTTTAGACTAGAGTGACACCAAATAAATGTCTTTGCTTTTGTTGACCGGAGCGCACGCGCGTGCACGTTTGTCATCTCGTGCTGACCTTTGTCTCCTGAGACGTGACGCTCGTGTAAATACGGGAGTCATGTAATCACGTCTCCGCTGTAGCTTTTGAATTTCTCATCCATTCGTTCACGTAGGTGAAGTTGCTGTGAGGTAACTGTGTTGTGTAATTATTTTGTTTATACTACTTGTACATCTGTATTTTTGATACGTGACCCACACTTAAGTTCACGAGTTTTAGACAGCCGAGCGCTGTGTGCCATGAGATTGTGTACATAGCTTCGGACCTAGACTCGATCTGCATCATGTTCTGTGTTCATTTCTGGTCAAATTATGACAGATCTTTGTTCATCCTGTTGCCTTTACCTATTTAAAGCAGTAAACACGATGGCGGATATCTACAGAATCCTGGATTCTACATAGAAGCAAAAGAAAGTGAATGTAATGTTGAAAAAAATATAATAGTTTTGTATAGGAAGAGGTACTTTTTATTTTGGGACCTAGAGAAGGTTGCTTGATGTATATATTTTGTCTAAAGTATTGTTGACATATTAAAGAAAAAGTATTAATAAAATTTTTTTTTTCCTGTGGAAATCATGCCTGTCCGAGTCTGTTGAACATGTTTAGCTAAATAAACAACCTCGCTGTTTTTCCCCATCACAGTTCGTCCTTATGTAACACTTACACAACCCTTACATTTTCTTATTGTCTATGCAAATCCTTTAGTTTAGACACACAATATGATAAGAGTCAGGTTACAGATATTCCAGACTCACACCTCCTAACTAAAGTCCATGCATTTTCGATCAGATTTTGTGGTGCACTTAAAAAAAAGCCTTTATGACCCAACAAAATAAGCAACGAAAACATAACCGACTATTATTACAGTCTCTGCGACCGAGTTAAATTTCTTAGATGAATCACGTCCTTTTCTCATTCTCGTTAGCTGTTGAATTAGGTTAAGACTCCCCGCGTGTCTGGCTGTGTGCTCGATCCAGTGCAGTCTCACTTCTCCGCCCCGCTGGGAAGCCCGTGACCGCGCCTGGCCTGCCGATCACATGTAGAGCCACACGGCGGGCCGCGCTGCGCGCTCACTGCACTGAAGCATGGGCAGCCACATGCCACACATACAGCGCAGTCAGAACGCACAAATTAATGACTATGAGACAATAGCAGTATTATACGTTGTCTGTAAATCATTCATATAAATATAAGTAGTTAATATATTAAAAAAAATATTCTTATTAGTCTATTTGGTTGTAAAATTAATTGAAAATGAAAAAATGAAAGCTATTAGCTATTAACTATGTACTTTACCAAAGCAGGGTGATAAGGTAAGCTTTAAATAGGCTTTAACTGGTGTAGTGCTCTTACCAAAATGTAAGCTATAAGTAAACAAATACACAAACAAACAAATACGTGAAATAAAGTGGCAACATTGCTATTAACGTTCATAAAAAGCTAACATTAAATTCGTTTCTAAAAACGAACAAAAAAATTGTAATGGAAAAAAATACAGTCGAAGTTATTGTGATTGTAGTAGGAAACAGATTTGCAAAAAAGACAAGTACGAGGTCGTAAAGCTTTTAGCGCCATCGTGTGGAAAATCGATGTACTGCGACGAACTTTACATATAGTGTTCAACCCAATTAAGCCTCAAAACCTTTCTTTCTTTCTTTCTTTCTTTCTTCCTTTCTTTCTTTCTTTCTTTCTTTCTTTCTTGTTTACTGTATTTATTTACAGTGTGGTCTTTACCTATAGAGGCCCGTCAGAAGTCTTAAGCTTGATACGTAGTCGTGCATTTTTTTAAACTCGTATATATCGATATACCACTTACTTCTTTTGTATTAAATTATGTATTATTTGTTTATAAAAATACATAGTATATATAGCATTGAAACTATTTAATCAAAATAGAATAGATCATGTGCATTAGCTTAATATTCTATAGGCCAACACTATCAATTTATTTATTAAATAAATGCATCTATTTATTTGTTTGCTTGTTTGATCAAATAAAAGCTAGCCTTAGCTATTTTATCACTTATTATTAATATATACATTAGGAGTTTATTTTCCTGCTATGTAAGAAAAGTAATATAAAGTTTTCTTGTTATTTTGAAGCAAACAATGCAATGCGATGTTTTCCGCGTATGTATTTATTTACTAAACGTTACTTCTTGCACAGCGGTGAGTGCTGGCGGACTGAATTAATTCTAAACCCTGTTTGAAGGTCTTTAAGGCTGATTTGGCCTGATCGAGTCTCTCCAATGTATTGATAACAATAAATGTAGAGATACAATTTTATCAAGGGTTGAAGTTACTTTTATTTTTAATTATTTATTTTATTTTATTTTACATTGTATATATATATATATATATATATATATATATATATATATATATATATATATATATATATAAATAATGTAAACCCATTCCTTTAATTGTGTTATCTTTTTGAACGTCTTGTTAAAGTTGAGTTGTGAATGTGTTATGTCTTTAAAAAAAAACTGCTGGGGGACTTTTATTCTGGACGATATCCGCTCGGTGATTTTCGGCGCAGCGCGTTTATTGTGCGTCATTTGTTGTCACCTGACCTCAGTTTGCTTCCTCTTTCTCTTGGACTGATTCCTCCAGCAGGAGCGGAATCTACCACCGTCTCATCCTGACGATTAGAGCTCAGCCAACAGCGCAGCGCGGAGATGTTGGCCCTCATTCACCGGCTCCTGGACTGGTTCAGGGCGCTCTTCTGGAAGGAAGAGATGGAGCTGACACTGGTGGGACTGCAGTACTCTGGAAAAACTACTTTTGTCAACGTGATTGCTGTAAGTCTGCTTTCATTCCTCACAGTTTGAAAACATTTTTCGGATGTCATGTCATTGCCTGCTAGGGGCGGAGAACAGATGCTTTAAAACCTGTTCTTGTGAGCAGTGTGCTCTTATTAATATGGGTGTGATCAATCGCTAGTTTCTCCAGGTTTCTGGACACTGATGACTTTAAGGGTGGATGAGATGCCACTTGTGTGTTTAAGCTCTTAAATCTTATGTAATCATATTTGTAAAGCCTATATTATTTTTATATTAGAATCTATAAATCGTATATTATTATTACAGTATTGTTTAATATTATTGCAAAATGAGACATGGTAATTTGGTATTATGGATATCCTTTCCTTCTAGGTTTTTGTTCAGTGCCAGATGTGTTTTTTGATTTCCCTCATAGATTATTATGTGATCTGAAAAAACTTTCCTTTATGGATGTATCTGATTCAGAACAGATGCCATTTGTGATTGTGAGAGTCTCTTTATTTTTTTCAATCTCCTTGAAGTATTTTTGACATGTCAGTGCTAATTTGTTGTGGGTTTGCCTCTGTGTGTAGCGTCTGAAGTTAATCAGTTGTAAGATTTGTGGAACCCATAGATAACCCTGAATATAAACCTTGGTGTGACCCATATTTCAAAAGGTCTCAGAGTACAGCAGCCTGAATCTGATATTAGACAAAGTGCCCAAGTGCAAGTGACTGTCCCAGTGGGGGTTCTCGAATCATGAGAGTTGCCCTTTTGCTTCTCATAGATGTTTCTGCAATGCAGCACAATGACTTCACAAACGCAGCTTGTACTTGATGTTTTGAAATTGAATTCAAAGGGGAAAAGAGAAACATCTCTTCCAGTTTCATCATCATGCAGGTGTTATTCTAGTTTCAGTCAATCACTTAAGCGTCATTCACTCAGTATTTTTAACTTGTATTAAATACAAACCAGTTAAGTTTGCATTTTGCACATCTAATATATGCAATTAAAGATGATTTACTTGTATTGTAAACCATAAACCACAAGAAATTGAAAAGTACCGCAAGAAGTGCTGAAGAAATCTTGATTTGAAGCTTCAAATGCAGATCAACATATAGTTACATAGTTGCAGCTCTTAGGTGTTTTGTAACATGACCACAAATTTAGCTAAGCTCTTTTGGATTTCTATCCTCAATATGAGGGTTTTGCAACCGAGAGCAACTCGTTCAATGAATCAAGGAAGCTCTTGTTTTTCCCTTTTCACCTAAATATTATCAATTTCTTAGATAGGAAATCCCATGAGACTTTGAGATTTTGCACAAGTCACTAAATTCTTTCTGGCTTGTTTTACAACAGTTCCCGTCATTATTACTAAAACTCCCCATGACTTGCTTGTGCAAGGTGTTTAGACTCATAAGCTGCATTTTAGCACCGACTTCCTCTTGTGTGCTGTTATTTTGTGAGATATCAGACTATTGGATTGTCATTTTGTAAACGTATGCAACTCTTCACCCGCAGGTTTGTTTCTTCTATGTTATTGAAATGATCTGTGTGTTTCTTTGCCACTAGTCTGGTCAGTTCAATGAAGACATGATCCCTACAGTCGGCTTCAACATGAGGAAAGTCACCAAAGGCAACGTAACAATAAAAGTAAGTCTCATCTACCCCGATTGTTCTTAAGGAGGCTTTTCTTGGATCCAGATTTAATGCGCATTATACGCATCACAAGTACATTATGTTACATCACCAGTTCCTTGTCCAACCCTGTAGCATAAATGTGCTGTTTTCCCATAGATTTGGGACATAGGCGGGCAGCCGCGGTTCAGGAGCATGTGGGAGAGATACTGCCGGGGTGTCAATGCCATAGTGTGAGTATAATCTGCTTTTCGTCCCGTCAGAGAAATTTACAATGTTTTTTTTTTTTTTCACTGCCCTCTGTGATACTTGATTCTTATTAGAAAGTGGCATTGAGCGGTTAGATATGTTTGCATAATGACCATCAAAGTATCGTAATTTTCCGGACTATAAGTCACACTTTTTTTTCATAGTTTGGCTGGTCCTGCGACTTATTGTCAGGTGCGACTTATTTACCAAAATTAATTTGACATGAACCGAGAGAAATGAACCAAGAAATATGAACCAAGAGAAAACATTACCGTCTACAGCCGCCAGAGGGCGCTCTATGCTGCTCAGTGCTCCTGTAGTCTACACTGAAGACATAGAGCGCCCTCTTGCGGCTGTAGATGGTAATGTTTTCTCTTGGTTCTTGGTTCTAAATAAATGCAACTTATAGTCCAGTGCGACTTATAAATGTTTTTTTCCTCATCATGACGTATTTTTGGACTGATGCGACTTATACTCAGGTGCGACTTATAGTCCAAAAAATACGGTACATCTAGGAGCTAGATTAAATAGAGAACTTAAAATTAGACATATTGTTTTGTAGCTAGATATTGTTGGCTAGTCAGCCTATAGAAAAAGGCTGACTGACCATCCTTTTCAGTGTTTATTTTGCGATAACGTCTGGCTGACTGTATATTATTCCTAACATGATGTTTCGGTGTTTACATTACAAAAGACTGCATTAAGGTCTCTGTTGGTGTTTTTCAGGTATATGGTTGATGCTGCAGATTGTGAAAAGGTCGAGGCCTCAAGAAACGAGCTACACAACTTGTTAGACAAACCACAGCTGCAAGGCATTCCTGTACGAAGAGTTGTTTTATTATTGCTGCTGATTTCCCCCATGTGCTGTTAATGGAGGACTGTCTCTCTTATTAATACTTGGTGCTGTTTTGTTACTGCTGAATTTACTAAAACCGAAAATCAAGCCTAGCCATCGCACCACACCTTTTCCGGATCTTTCCTCAGCTGCTGTGTCTTATTTAAGGAGCATGACTAAGCATCTCTACCATCAGCTTCTATGATCCGAGATGTCCTCACAGGGCACATTATAGGTCGTATCTTCAGCAGAGAAACCAGCACAGAGGAAACCGATCGCTCATGGAGCTCTTTTGACAGTTCCGCCCACTATTTACTAAAGCGAGCAATTTAAAAAGACATTTGTAGCACGATCTGATGTAAAACCAGCAGCCAGTAGCATAAATCTTTAAGCACCGGAAGCCAAAGTGCCAATGTTAAATGTGCAGTTTAAACTTAAATGTGCATGTTTCATTGATTTATCTTTACTTTATCCTCCACAGGTACTTGTCCTTGGCAACAAAAGAGATCTCCCCTGCGCATTAGATGAGAAACAACTAATCGAAAAGATGTAAGACTTTTATTTTATTTTTGCATTACTTGATCCTTCTTCAAGTGATTGTTTGATTAGCAGGTTTGGGGCCATTTGAGTGAGAGATTTATTTAAGGGATTCCTGCTTCATACAGAAACAATATTGCCGTCATATGAGGGCATATGATCATCTCTAGATGATTTTGATTGTGATGAAATTGCAGACATTAATCACATAGCATTGCCCTCATCTTTTTAGACTTCTTTGTTCAACTCTAAAATACTCTGTGGCAGTTCTGTCCTCTAGTGTCTTCCGTTTGAGGGTTTTTTTTTTTCTGGGATTTGGTGACTTTTCCCACAGCCAGATCTTTAGACAGAGTTCTTGTGAGGCTACTCAAAAAATGGCAAATGATTTTTAACATTTTTGTTTCCTATTTCCGCAGGAACCTGTCTGCCATTCAAGACAGAGAGATCTGCTGCTACTCCATTTCATGCAAAGAGAAAGACAATATAGGTGAAAGTTACTGTATTTTGGACACATCCAACTGTTAAACTGTGATGTTTGGTCAGGTGACCCTTCACTTGTTCAGTTAGTTTGATTGACAGGAGATCTGACCAATCATAGCACCGAATAACACTACTCACATTTTCAGAAAATGTTGAAACCTAGTTTTATGGTATTAAGTGTCACAAGATCGTGATATTATTGTTTGAATTTTTTTTATTATTATTGTGTATTAGATTCATTTGTAAAAACTTGAAGTAGATGCTCTGATCTTTTGTAATAAGTACGAGTAAGATTCCGAGAACAGTATGTGTGTTCAGAACTGCAAAACTAAGGCCTGCTGGAGAGTGAGTAGATTTACTTCAGCTGCTAATACTGAATCGAAGGACTCATGAATCACCTTTGTATTTTAAAGCTGCAGTGTGTGACATCTGTTATGTTGTAATAATTTTTTTTTTTGCCTGCAACATTTGGTACTTTTGAATTGTTGAAATGTTTTGAATGCACCACAGAGTCAATCTGCTGGAAATCAACATATGAATACTTTAGTTTGGGAGAAGTTTTGATGTGAATCATATAAAGACACAATTGTTCATCCCTCACTTCCTGCAGATATCACATTGCAGTGGTTGATCCACCATTCAAAGTCTCGGAGAAGTTGAGAACAGACCGTCCGTCCTAACTGTGAGTCCAGTCCTGCCCTCGTTCCAGCTCCCAGCTCAGCCCAGCGCTCTTCTGTCCGTCCGACTGACCGACCGGCCGGTCCTTCCTGTGACCAGTGACACAGTCCCTCTCAGTCCAGTCTCTGTCTCGTTCATTCTTTATTACACACTGACTGTCAGTAAAGCATCTTCACCAGTGGGCTTCAGACTCCACTCAAATCATACTCCAATCAAATCACGGGATATGGTTTAAATCAGTTTCGGGGTTAGTCTCTTTATCCTTTGAAATAAGATTGTATCATTGTTTGGGGGTTTTCTTTTGGTCTGATTTTTGTTATTATCTTGTATCATTAATTCTAGGAACACATTTTACCATAAAGAGTAGTTTTAACTTTTGAGTTGCTAGTATTGTGTATTTAAGGCTTCAGTACATTATAATGTACACTATTTTTCAAAAGTTTGAGTCAGTAAGGTTTATTTTTTTATTAATGATTATGTTCAACAAGGATGCATTCACATTTACAAGTTTAAAAGTTTAGAAAGTTACAAAATTTTCTGTTTCACGTAAATGCTGTTGAACTTTGTCCATCAAAGAATGCATCACATTTAGAAGAAATGTTTTTATCTATTTCTGAAGCTTAAGACTGGAGTAATGATGCTGAAGATTCAGCTTTGACATCACAGGAATAAATAGCATCTTAAGATATATTCAAGTAGGGAAGAAAAGTGGTTTAAAACTGTAATATTTTTACAATATAACTCTTTTACTGTATTTTTGGTCACATACTGTAAATACAGCCTTGGTGAGCATGAGAGACTTTCAAAAACATCAAGAAATCTTACTGTCCCAAACTTTTTAATGATAGTGTACGCTCATCTATGTTTGCAGCAACCATTCCCCTAATCTATTAGTGAAATAGTTACATTTTATATTTGCTTCGTTTCAGAGTTGAATTGTAGTCGGTTGACTAGCTGGATGAATAGACATGCATTAGGTTCTGCTAGCTGATAGCCCCATGATTAATATTCATGAGTCAAGATGATTTTAGAATGCGTCTCCCATGTTTCGGATCTTCATTATGGCTTATGATAAATATTCAAGACCCACAGCTCGTTGACTGTATGCAGCTGATGGACATCTTGGCATTTCCTTTAATTAGTGTGCATTAGGTTAAGTGCCTTTAGCAGAGACTCACATTTTAAACCCAATATGAATTTATTATGTTATATAAGCACAAACAGCGAGTCTAAACTTACTGTAGGTGCCATTATTACATTAGCACAGATTTTTGTATTGGTATTGATTGCTCATTCATTGGCTATGCATTTATTCGCACCACAATCATTACATAATCACCTGATTGCTACAGTGCATTGAAAACCATTACTGGTTAATAAATACCAAACTAATGTTTATTTCGTTTAGGAGCATGATACACACTCTGGAAGCGGAGGGTCTCGCTTCTGGGTGAAACTATCCAAACCCTTTTGCGAATGAACAAAAATGTAATTCAACTGTTTCTGGCAGTGTCTCAAATGCTAGCGTTTTTGATGTCCTTTTTTCTGATCAAGCCCCTAAATGCTGCGAAGTTCTTCTTCCTGTATTCTAAATATGAGTTTAGCAACATTGCAGTCATCTTCTGTTATTTCTTACTTATGTTGTTTCATGAAGCAGGTCTAAAGATTTATTCGTATTTGTGTTGATACTCCGATATCATATAATGCTGTATATCCTTAAAAATCTAGGACTTCATCCTGAGAACAAAGGCTTAGTTTTACTGTATATTTGTGTAAATATCTAAAGTTTATTAGAAAATGATAGGTACTGAGAAGAAGGCCTGATAGGTGCATTGATTACAGACTGTTTAGCATTTAGTTATAAGCATAATATATTGTTCATCCAAATACTACTGAATACTATCGAGGAAGAAAGTGAACTTGAGGGATGAATTTCTGATGGATATGAACTACTAAGCCAAACAATTTATATAAATTGTATAATTCTTTATTTTTATTTAGAAAATTCTTGTTTTTGTTTTTTTATGGCTTCTATTTGGAAGGAATATGGGCTAATACTGGCAAGTTCTCGTTACGTTTTTTTTTTTTTAATTTTTGTATGTGTGTTGTGTGTGTTTTAGGCTTTAACAAAATAGGCAGGGCTTAGTTATAATGGACATTTATGATTTACATAAAATTGTATGTAATTGCTGAAGTTTGAATGTTGTTTAGCCCATTTATAAAGGGCTTTAATAAATGGTACATACATCTTTAAGTTTTTTTTTCTTTTCTCTAGTTTTTTTCCCTCCCTCTTTTCAAATAAGCTATCTAAAATGGTGCCCAAAATCCTAGAGTGTTTTTAATATTTACAGGACATAGTAATGGCCTTTTCATAATATAGTAATTTGTGATTGTTTCGACATCGCTGAGCCATTCCTGCAGCCTTATAGTACAAGAATGGAATGTCACACTTTTCACCGTTCATATCCACTTGTTACTCTGTGCATGTCTTCATTAATTCAGACATGATGTATTTTGTTGGTTCTGCTCACCCAAGTGCAGCAGGTCTGTGGCCAAAGCTTGTGCCCCCTGTAAACACTACACAGGATGGTGTCTTCTCTCCTTCATGTGACTGTCCACACATGAAAAATCAATGGATCTGTTGCTGACTTTGTAAATAAGCTAATTAAAACTTGATTTGTGTCTCTTGCATTATTTAGTTTTGTGATTGCTCAATAAATTGTTTTTAGGGTGACTGTCAGCCTGTGAATTTTGAACCATTGCATTTGACAGTCGAAAGAGAGTTGTTTGGCTGAAGTTGTAAGCTGGTGTAATCGGCATATAATCTATTTACAGACAAAATAATGCAAAACATTCACTTCACTTTCCCTCACATTTTTACAATGGTAAAGTCACTAAAACTGAAATAACACAAACGGGAGTATGGTAATTGAGTAATAATAAAAATCAGAACTTGTCAAACATATAATGTATATTACAACAAATCTATTTTTTTTTTCTAACTTTTTTTTTTTTTAAGATCCTAAGAAAAAAACTAAAATATGCTTCCAAACTTTTGAATGCTAGTGTAGCTACAAAGCGTTTTGTAAGGAAAACTCAGATTACAATAATGAATCAAAGTTATGCATATTAATTTATTATCGGCTAGAACAGACCATAACATTTACTCATAAAAAATGTATTACTGTTCACAGTAGATTATTTTCTGGTCGTCAATGGGTTCCTGCAGTGCGTCAAAAGGCCTCGTGGTGGCAACAGAAGAACATAGAGCCGAATTTATGTTCGAGTTCGTTTAAAACCAGATGCGTGTCAGTTTGGTTTTAAAACATTGTCCGAAGGGTGTAAGTCGCTTTGGATAAAAGCGTCTGCTAAATGCATACATTTATTCATTTATTTATTTTAAAGGCATGTCAATCATTTTGAAGAATCTGATTAAGTTTAACACATTACTATTAATTTATCTAAATGTATATCAGACAGCTAACCGTTGTTGTGATCCTTGTAACATCTTTACAGTATCTTTAAAATTATTATTATTATAATTTTTTTGATTTTATTAATTCATGTATGTGTGTGTCTGTGTGTGCATTTGAACAATATTTGCTTGAATTTGAATATTTGAATATAGATTTCTATTTATATTTAATGTATATATTTATTTATAATTTATATTAAATAAATATGAAAATACCGTAAAATAAGAAACAAAGTAGAGAGGTAGTGAATCAAATTAAGTAACAGTCAACATATTGTCATGTTTCACAAATGTAATACTTTTTTGGTTGTTAATTCTTTTAAGCGTCATAATGAAGTAGTTGAGGTCACAAAGAAAATAATTTAATTTGGGCACTAATAAAATATTTTGCCAATAAAAGTTGATACGTTTTTAGGATGGTCCGTCTCAGCCAATCAAATCGAAGAAGGCGGGCTTTGCACTGCAGTTCAAAGATACCGACTAACATGACACGACGCTGCAGTTTTTAACAGTGAAAGAGTGCAAGATAAGAAAGGTAACCTAAACAATTTTACATTTGACGACCCTTTTACGATCAACAGTTACATCCAAAGATGAACACTGAAACTGAATAAATGTATAAATAATTGAGAATGTAGACTGATCCAGTCACGTGATCCATTGCTTGCAATTTAATACACTGATACTTTACATAAAATATTTTGTTCTTGTACTTTTAATGTTCTTGTTCAGTGTTTTATCCCCTTAAATTTCCTGTCGTATGTTCAAGACATGGTTACAGGTGCCATTTTATTGGTGTGGTGATGGCATCAGTAGTTTGGCCCCTTGCTCTGAACCGATCACAGACAGGCCATCAGTGTAAGCAATGAGCTGGAAATGTAATATTCACGTATCACATTGACATTTGTAGCTCAAAACTACAGCTGGTCTTACTTAAAACCCCATCACAGTATCACGCCAGACTTTAGGAATATAAAACAAAGGTCTTTCATGACCACTGCCAAATCAATTCCTGTGCTTCATTCAACACAATAAAACATTTGAAGAAACATTTGAAATTCATGCATCACTGTAAGTCTTATAAACCAAGAAGAGGTTTTGAGAGGTTGTTTTTGGTCCGGAGGCATTAGCGTGTTTCTTAAGTACCTGGCTGCAGCGCTGTGGTCTCCTCACACCAAACAAGATATTCTATCTCTTCATATCAAAACGCATAAATGTCAAATACAAACACCTTCTCTGCTTCAGGTTTCACATCACAAACCCCTGAGGTTCTTTAAAATGAAGTTCTAGATTTAGACAATAATTGCTATTTGGTGAAGAAACATCTTGGGAGATTTACACTATATGTTTTGCTAGCAAATCATGGCTGATGTAGGCTTCCTTTATGTTAATATGACAGCTGTTTATTGCTTTGACCTCTGTGGTGAACAGGGGTAACCCGTCTTTGCCTAAAACAGGTAAAGCAGACCTCCTCTAGAGACAAGCATGTTTTTGCACACATCTGGACTTTTACCAACCCACGGAGAGCAACAAGGAACATTAAAATAAAACCCACACTAATTAATCCCATTTAGTTGAGTACTAATGAACAGCTGGTGGGGTTTCTGTTGAGGTGGTGAGGTAGTTAAGTTGTGGATGGGTCCAGGTGTTTGTTGATGAAGTGTGTGTGTGTGTGTTGTAGTGGAATGATTACAGGTTCAGTCCTGTTTGAGTTTATGTAGGGTCATGTGTTTGGCCTTTATTCAGAAACAGATGCGCGGATGTTGTTATGAATCAGTGGTTGTTATCAACTTCTATTCTTTTCATTGACAGCCGTCTATTTTCAGCAAAACATTTTGAGCTTGAGTTGATTTTGAATTCACTGAATTCATGCCAGATTTGCTGCAGTAGACTTTTGTTTATTCAGTCACTATTGAAATGCAATTTGATATAATAACTATTTCTGCAATATACTGTACAGTTTTAATCTAATTACAGGATATCACACTACATTTAGAGAAATTTGAAATATATAACCAAGCACACTGCCCAGGGTACTGAATCCCAAAATGCAATTCACTTAGCTTGGTTTTCCACTTTATAGTTTTTAAATAATATATAAAAATATAATATAGCGTTATAATATATGTAACATTTTAACAGTGTTTTTATTTTATTTTGTTTTAATATCTTTTTACAGTTTTATCATTTTATTATTATTATTATTATTATTATTATTATTATTATTATTATTATTATTATTATTATTATATATATATATATATATTTTTTTATCATAGTACTTTTCATTTTAATTTATGTTGGTAGTCTAAATTATTTATTTAATTTTATTTTCTGGTCTAGTTTAAATATCTTCCAAAAGTTAACACAGTTTTACACATAATTGTAAAGGAATATAAAGTAAATCTTTTTATTTCTGATATGATAACTACACACCACTTGCTGAATTAAACGTGTAATGAGTCACTGTATACCATGTAGTATGCATGTGATTATTGCTTTTTGAAGATAGCTGTTTAATTAATTTGTGATCTTGTGCTAAACTGTTCCACATAGTACAAACACAGATTGACTGATATTTATATTGGCTGATATTAATCTCTGATTGGCTGTGCAGTCAGCCTCACAATCACTAAAATATCAGTGATTATTTTTATAGAAAGTTCTGACTCATGTACAACAAGCAAGACATACACACACACACACACACACACACACACACCTAAACATTTAAGTGGAGTTTATCAGCACTAGAGCAGGGCTCTGCAGGAAGACTGGCAGCTTTCTGACAGGAAGATGACTGTGATAGGAATAAATGGGAGAGGTGCTCTCACGCCCCAGGCTTGTAACCTTGCCATGGCCTGGAATAATAAGACAGTGCTATCCGGTCAGGTTGTCAGATTATGGAGCATTTTCCCTGGAAGGGAACTATAGAGAGAGAACCTGGCCTGTGCTGCAGGTCTTTTCCTAAGTCTTACCTGAGAGTTTGGTCAAGTTTAAGTGCTGGAGCACAGAATTACACAGAAAGCCTTATATAGGGACCAGAATATCAGAATACCTTACGGCACACAGGCCGTTTCATGGACAAGAACCACTGTGAAAACCACTATTCATTAAGTTGTTTCATTTATTAGTTTCAAATGGGTGTCGTTTTGGTTTTTCACTTTCTAAATTAAATGGGCTGCAGTTTATAACGGCACCACGTCAAACTTTGTGCATTAAACTGAGTGTGATTTTATCTTTGCAACTTGGTGCATGCTCATCCCTCTGTGAAAAAAATGATTTCACTTTAACCTCCAGACAACGTAATGAGCGAATGAATCACACCCTTTTATTCGGCGCTGTGATTTCTCACTCTTTGCTTGAGTGGCGCGGCAGAGCTGAAAGCTCTCACCTCTGCTGCCAGAACTTGAAGTGCTCAGAGTCCCTGCAAATTGTCTCTCATCCTCTCATTTATCTGCTTAGGGAGAAAAGCCCCCATATCTCTCGTCGCCTGTTATCACGGACACGATGTTCCTCTTCAGAGCACTCCAAATGGAGCTGTGATACGTTCATCCGACGGGAGCTGAGAGAGAGTCATGTGCTCTTTTCCAACACTTTGCTGACATTTGGAACTATGTTCCATAACAGAAATATTCTTTAGCCTTGTAATCTTTTAAAGTTGGCATGAAATCTGAATAAACCTTATTTATTTTCTCAGTGTATGTCTGGTCTTATTGTGAATTATTCATTCATGCATTTGTTTGAATAGTTAATCTTGTATCAAAATATCATAGCATGCTCTTTCTGTAAAATGGTCACAAAATCAATTCCTACCTTTTTTGTGTGTGTTTGTTTGACAAGCCTTTTAACTTGAAAATATGTCATAGTGCAATAGCAAAGTTGGTTACAACTTCCGTTTCTTACAGATTTTAATAGCACGATGATTGTAGTTCATCAGTTGCCTCTCAATTCAAGCATGCAACTTTTGGGACATTAGGCACCAAGACATGGGCAATTCGAGATCAGGCAACACCTCATTAGAAGCCTTATTACACACTCATTTATGTATGAATACCAAATCTGCTCATTGGTGATTCAAAAAGAAGGAAAATAAGTTGCTGCATTGTGACAATAGGATTACAGGCTTTGATTTTCATCCCAAACAGCCATCAGTAAATAACTTGTTAGGTCTGGAGGAAAGAGTTGATTTGGGACTCGATAGCATGTCAGTGTTCATCTTGCTGCTGTGAATGCCATTAAGAAACATCTGGTTTGAAGCAAAGTGAAGCAAAGGCAACGGGAAAACTTGCCTTTGGTAATGACTCATGGTATGAATGTGAGAACTAAGAAAATAGATAAATATATGCACAATATTTGTACCTAAATTCATAATTTTATTCAGATTCTGCAGCTTTTGCTATAGATTTTGGACTTGTTTGCAAGTCATGTGCATGAAATGTATTGAAGGACTTTAGATAGGTTGCTGCTGATATAAAATCCCCAGATTTTCTAAGCTAAACATTTATCGCATTTTGTTGTCTGTGTGCTTGCGTGCATGTGTGATATAGATATTTACTTAACCATTTCTTACCCTTGAAAGCGGACAGTGTTCACCAAATAGTAAACATTTTTGTTCCAAGTTTTGTAGGAAAGCTGCTGAGCCTTTCACATTCAACAACCTAATTTAGGTTTAGAACCGATAACTTTTTCAATGTCTTTTAGCGACTTGTAGCCAGTTCTGTTCATTCTGTAGCGTGTGCATTCATGCCTTTCTATCACTGCTTCACTCTTTCTATCTTCTCAACACTTTTCATTAAAAGTCATGGGTTTGGCTCTGGGGGCACTGATCAAAATGGGAAAAGGAAATACATTTTCATTCCTTCCTGATATTTTTAATGTACCTTATATTTACATATAGATTGAGTATGTATCAGGAAAGCAGCAGTGAGTGCAGATTCTCTTATAGTTCAGTTTCCAAGGCCTTGTTGGATTTATGTATTTTTTTATATGCTGAAGATGTAGGGTGAGCAGTTGTTATTATTTGAACAGGATGCCTACATTATTTGAAATCATAACAAAGCATAAGGTTAGGGGGTTTGAACTTCTGTGTTACCTCTTCAGTAAGTGAATTGTGAAGACTGGGGGGATGGGGGGGGGGTTGTTACACCTTTGTCTGTTTTGAGTTTGTCAGTGACAAAATCAGTTATCCATTTAGCAGCAAAGCCATTAGCAGGACTGATTAATGTTGAATTATGGTTGCATTTCTATCATATTTCTCCTATTTTTCCCTTTCTTCTCCAGTTTTCTCTTCAGCCTCTGAAGTCATTGAGACTATATTTTGTTGATTTATCAGGTGTTGGAAGCATCCAAAGAATTTGAAGTTCTTTATTTTGTTAAGGTTGCAACAAAATGACAATAACTGCCTTTCTTAAAGGTGAAACAGAAATAAATTTGACAAGATGTCAGTAGCCTTCAAAGATTAAACAATTTTCAGGTCTCATTTTACCATAATTCTTTACTGTTCAATAAATAAACAATAGTCTGGTTTATGACTTATTTTGCACTGACCTTGTTTATTTATAACAATTAAGAACTCCAAGTGAGTATTTCAAAAACCACTGATCTACTAGGATTTTCATGCACAACCATCTCAAGGGTTTACAGAGAATGGTCTGAAAAAGAGAAAATATCCAGTGAGCAGCAGTTGTGTGGACGGAAATACCTTGTTGATTTCAGAGGTCAGAGGAGAATGGGTAGACTGGTTAGAGATGATAGAAAGGTAACAGTAACTCAAATAACCACTCATTACAACCAAGGTATGTTGAAGAGCATCTTTGAACTCACAAAACGCAGAACCCTGAAACAGATGGGCTACAGCAGCAGAAGAACACACCGAGCTCAAATCATCTCAGACTGGTTTCTTGAACATGACAATGAGTTCACTTTACTCAAACAGTCACCAGATCTCAATCCAATAGAGCAGCTTTTTGGTGGAGCAGGAGATTCAAATCATGGATGTGCAGCCGACAAATCTGCAGCAACTGCTATGGACCAAAATCTCTCAGGAATGTTTCCAACACCCTGTTAAATTTATGCCACAAAGAAGGCAGTTCTGAAGGGAAAAGGGGTTCCAAACTGCTACTAGCAAGGTGTACCTATTAAAGTGGCCATATATATATATATATATATATATATATATATATATATATATATATATATGTGTGTGTGTGTGTGTGTGTGTGTGTGTGTCATTTTAATTTTCATTTGTTTTTAATATTATTTTAATTATTGCTTTTTGCCAATAACAAGTAAGGGAGTGAGAGAATTGTATTTTAAAATTCATTTTATTTATTGACATTTTCTTCATGCAACATATAATTGCTTAACTTTCTTTCTTTCGGGTAAAATATGTTAACATTCTCAAATGATAACTGTCATTGCCTGTCATTTCTTTTTTTAAACAAAACTGGTGGCAAATACCAAGCTAGGCTACTTTAGCGATTCAGAAATCTATACCATATATTTGTATAAGAGGAATATCAAATAAACTTTATCATCAGCGTCTGAGCTTATTTTCAAAATAATCAACAAAATCCTAATTAATAAATACTTGAAAACTCATTATCTATATTAAGATAACTTCTGTATGATGTTCAATACATGTTCTGCCATAATTATGAATGCTGAAACACAAATTGTTTGTTTAGCACCTGTTAAACAATTAAATGGTGATTGCGCGCTCGTTCGGCTGTTGTTACAGTTGGCAACCTTTCCCTCAAAAGTGCTGCGCTCTGTTGATCAAACATTACCCAGCACAGCTTTCTGCTTTTTTAGTAAATACTTCTGCACTGTTTTCGGTTCTGCTGCTTTTCTTCAGCCGTGTACCATAAAAGCGCTCTTTGCAAATTGAAATAATGGTTAATTATCTGGATTGGTAACAGATGTAGCAGTCACCGCAACCTCCCTAGTTCTCAAGACCACAGTGAAGAAAGAAAATATACATTTACCCTGTACTGCAGCCACCTGACTGCTGTTCAACATTTACTAATCAACATGGCACACTGTTTTGACAGAGAAGAGAATTAGAGGGAGGGAAATGCATATGTGTAAACGAATGCATATGGCCATGTTCATCATTATCAGAGTTAGTAATGCATGATGCACTTTTTGTTTCTGTTTTAATATTTGTGGTTTCCATGTCAAATTCTGAGAGGTGTTTAATGAACCATTCATTAGTTTCAGCACATCAATAGTGCTGGTTAACTAGCCAATTCTCTCTGACAAAAGTTGAGCTTTTTCATAATTACACTTTTGTGGTGTAATTTCTGTCAAAGAGTCCTCGATGAAAGATCTCCTTGTTAGCTATATAATTAACAAAGAATTTGACCATAAATGGAAAATAAAACTCATGTTCAAAGAAAAACATAAAGCAATTAAAGCTGCAGAAAGTGTTTGTGTTTTGTTAAAATAGTTCAAGAGACATGTACATATTTCCCTGAAACTTTCCATTAGATACAGCTTTGATATTTATATGAGATTGTGATGATTGACACATCCAGATAAATGCAGTTGTGGGCATCCCAATGTAAAGACAGTAAAAGTGAGATTTGTATTTGTAGTGTGCATGTCAGTTCACAGAAACTGCAACACTGTCTCAAAGCAATTCTATTATTCCTTTTAACCACATTTAAATATGTTCTCAGTCTGCTTATACTTCTACAAACCCTGTTCTTGTTCATTCTGATGCTTGGATTAGAATTCTCAAAATATTCAAATTTTCTCACAATTTACAAAATATTCTTCAGTATGGTTTAACCCAGAAATCCTTTTTGGTAAAAAAGATGATTTTCAATGCCAGATCCTGAAACATTACTTTTAGTCATCCTAAATCTTTAATATTTGATTATATCATTGGTCTTTACATATAGGAAGTCAAAGTTTGAACTGAAATCTCTTACATAATGCCCTTGTGTCCAACTTTAAGTCCCATGGTCTCTTATTTTTTGACTTATTGATTGTATACTTTTACTTTTTATGATAATGTGACATCTCTGACTGAATAGAAATAACGTCCCTTTTGTAGAAAATATTCAAAGAATGCTAACACAGGCATTGACAGAAAACTGATGAAAATTTGCCAGACCCGAGACCTCCACTCACCCTTGTGGGTGACACTGTGGAATGTCACAATGATAGCCAAATCGTCGGTGGTCCAAATATCCCTCCTCTTCTTCATTGTGTCTCCTCGTCCTTGTCCTTCACTCTTAAGACCTCCTTTTCCCCTCATTGTTCGTGTCCTGTCCCCCCTCTTCACCTCTCATGCCCCCTGTCGACCCCTCACCCCAGTCCCCCTGTCTCCACACTAACTGGCTCTTCAGCAGCTGCATTCCTGAAGTGGCTGTGCATTCAGACCAGTCTCTTAGCCCTGATGGATGGCCTGTCGTAGTAATCTGGACAGGATAGAGTCTATTCTGGTTTTTCACGCAGCGTCCCCTCTTCTGGTTTTATCACAGTTGGACTCCACAAGCTGTCATTTGTCTAAGTCTAGAGTTCCTAGCACATAGACCTTGGCCTTTTCTGGTTGGGTAGTTCTTCAAATGAAAATGTGGATATCGGTAAATCTAAGCGGGAAAACCTTGTCCTTAGATTCTCTGAGTTTTTTTCTTGTTTAAGCTTTAGACTCAAAATACATCTAATCAGTGAATATTTTTGATTAACTTGAGAGCTGTCAGACTTTATTAAAATGACGTATTGCCGATATGTTGGAAACAATGTATATATAGTTTACATCCAGAATTATATCTGTCAGAAAGTATGTGATTTGTGAATCCAATGCAAATAAATTCTGCAGTCAATCTGATCAAATAGTAGAAATATTATCAAACAGTACTGTTCAGTGTTGATTTTATATGACAATATTTGTATAACACCATAGAAACCACATTTATGCGGGGGATACTGTGTGTTTGCATCATTTATCTTTTATTTGACATTTTGTATAAAGGCAAGGATTAATAAACACATTCTCATATCCGATGCTTTTGAGCAGTGCTTCAGACAGGAAGTTGCCTGAGGGGAAACTCTTGTTCTTGTTAGTTATAGACATTCCTTTCTATTTATTTCCCTTGAAACATTGCTAATACATTTTCCTGATACAATTCTTCTCAACCACACCTCAAGTGGCAGTTAATTTTTTTTTAACTTCCTTTAAGGTGAAGGGAAAGTGTTTTCATTTTCCAAAACATACTTTGTGGAGTGTTGCATGAAACAAGAAATAATAGCATCATTATTTGCATTATTTGCAGTTGTCATGGAATGTTTTTTTTATTTTTTACTTTGTATGAATAAATGCTGAAAGAGGAATGCACTTTCCTTTATAGTCTTTGCCAAACATTTGGGAACGCCTGCATTCTGACCTAGGCATTACAGTTTTCGACCCTTTGTTATTTCAGAAATCGTAGTGGATTTAATAGCTTTTAAAATTGGTCGCACAAGAAGTGCTGCTTTCTTTTTCTTAAGTGGATATGAATGTGTGTTGACAACATACACTTTAAATGATATAATATCTAATGTACAGTGCTGGGTAGTAACTGATTACATGTAATCTAGAACATATAATCAGATTCTAAAAATAAAGTGCTTGTAATTAGATTATATTACTATGAATTATATAATGAATTACTTTATTACATATTATTCACACTAGGGTTGTCAAAAGTTCTGACATCGGTACCAAATCTGTAGTGAAATTTGAAAAATGTAACTATACAAGCATTTTGAGCACTGTTGAGCAGATTCTTAAAGGGGTCATATCATGTGATTTCAATTGTTCCTTTCTCTTTGGAGTGTAACAAACTCTTGGTGCATAAAGAATAACTGTAAAGTTGCAAAGACTAAAGTTTCAAATCCAAAATGATAGTCATTATCAGATTCTGCCATGCCCCCCAAAACAGCTCATTCTGACACACCCCCACATGTCTACGTCACTATGTGGAAATATTTGCGTAATGCCACCCAAATGTTCACGCAAAGAAAGAAGCCGGGGTTTCAGTAACCAGTAACTTGAGAAAGTTAGTGTTGAAGCAGTCATGTCAGGACGATGTGTGTGTATCAAGGAGAAAACAAAAGCACTTTATTTGGCTGTTTATTCTGAAAGTAGTTGCATTTAAGAATCTTTAAGATTACTTACAACAGAACAGCAACACATTTTATGGACGACAGTTTCTTGAACCTAGGAGAGGAGGACATCCTGACTTTCAGGCTTGAACTGATGGTAAAACTAAGGACATTATTAACTGTCTTTACATCTATTACGAAAGATGAAATGGGGCGTTACATTTCCAACTAATGCTTGTGGTGTTCGGCCAATCACAATGCACTGGGTCAGTTGGCCAATAAGGGCAGACTGTGCTTGTCATGAGGAGGGACTTTGTAGAAAACAAAGTGAAAACAATAATGAACAGCATTTGAAAATTAATGTTTTTTTCACATTAAACCATTTCAGCATATTCTTTTACTCCAAATACACAAAACAATGATCTTTTAAAAAGCACCATATGACCCCTTTAAACACCTGTGATTTGGCATTGTGTTCACTTGCTCAACAGATTAAGTCTGTGATTGGCTACAATGATCATCGCTTCAAAAGCATGTTGTAAATATCACGCTCTTCACTGAGCACTTACACAGATAAACACAGGAGCGTTTAAAAGCTGCATCTATCATCTTATCCCTAAAATATCTGCTCATAGACAGATCTACTGGTAGAGGCCTGCATTCAGATGCTCACATGTGTATCTGTGTAAGCACTTAGTGAAGAGCATGAAAGATGGGTATTTACAATGTGTATTCACATTTCTTAAATTTCAGTGCCAACTTCATGCCAAAGAATGGAATATATTTTTTTCATGTAACAATTTTTACTATGTAATTTGTAATTAGTTATGGACTACTATTTGTAAGTAGGCCTAATCTAACCAGCACTGCTAATATATTAAAATATTTTTATTTATTTAATTATTTGAATGAGTGGGATACGTTTAGAAGTACATATGATAAGGATTTTGGATCCTTTAATGCAGATTTGACTTGGAGCATTGACAATAATGAAAAACAACAATAACAATAAACTATAGTTTATTTATAGAACACTTGAATCCAATAATGGCAGAAATGCTGTTGTTCTGGCATTAAGACATCAGATGATCATAAGGAGGTGCGCTCCAGCAGTAAATGTTTATGGCCCTGCACCTTGGCTAGCTCTGTTGACTTCTGTATTCTTTTTGGGTTGGTGTGGCGGCCAGCTCTCTGTATTGGCTCTGGTCAATGGAAACCTCTGCCAAAACATACTCTATTACAACAGAGGAATTTTTAATAGACTTACCCAGCATTCATTTTCAATAGTTCTCTATATTAGTATAAAACTAATATTGTGTGACTAAAGAACACAGGCTGTTAATCTTTCTTCTGTAGACCCACAGTGGTTTATTCCCAAAGTCCCGAATTAATTTGTGGCGACTGAGGCTGGTTTCATTCAGGGTTTAGTTGGAGATATGCACACGGGACATCCCTTGGGTTCTCTGTACTCTTGTATTTGTTTTCTTTTTTATGCTCCTTTTAAACCCCCAATCCTCTCCACCTACTGTTGTTCGAAATCTGATTTCTCATGTTCAGTTTTTGAGCACTTCAACTATTGAGCACCTACTGAGATAACGGAAAATATAATAATGATATAATCATTACAAAACTGAAATTTTAAAGTAAATGAGTATGTATCATTATGTTATGTTACATTACTTCTCAAATCTGTGAGAACTATCATTATTTTAAAAAAAAAAGTCTTCTTTTGCCTGTATTTCTTTTCACTATCCATTATACATTACATTATATTAGATTAGATTATGTCTCAGTACTTTTATGTAGTTAGGTTCTAGCTATTAATATTTTGTCTTTTGACTATTTCTCTTAATTCAGCCTCCTTTATCCATTTATAAAATAGTATAATGTAATGTATTTTAATATAACATAACATAATAATGTTTTAATTTCTATCAGCTATTTTAAAAGACACACACATATATACATATATCATAGTTTTTTCTAGGATTTTAAAGTTTCAGGTTCTGAATTTTACTTTTGACTATTCCTATATTTTTCAGCAATTTCTTTTTAATA
The DNA here is from genome assembly GCF_023724105.1 of Carassius gibelio. Lineage (NCBI taxonomy): Eukaryota > Metazoa > Chordata > Actinopteri > Cypriniformes > Cyprinidae > Carassius > Carassius gibelio. Next base: position 6,001,167 of record NC_068381.1, read on the forward strand.
AATTTTCTCTCTTTTTCTTCCTCTTGACCCACTCACCTCATCAGTAACAGACTCTATCCGTCCCATAACCCTTTTTCCCAGCAGTGTCTGTGAGTGTTGCCATAAACCCAAGCTGACCATCATCCCTCTAATCCACTATGAGGTCACATGACACTACAGCAGCATGCACAAAAAGGCCTATATACCTCCTGTGTTTTTCTGATTAAGATAATACAAAAACAGGGAAGCTGGTCCAAAATCAGCACTTGTGCCTTGAGTCATTTTCAATATATGGGGCCTGAGCTGGGCTGGGCTGTGCTCAGATTTGCCTCCACAGGTGAAAACTGAGAACAGATGTGGATAGCTTGGCACGGCGTCAGCGCCTGTTTGGACACACTCAATAGGGGTATTGTACTGATGTGAATATGATATCATTACCATACTGATTAAGTGGGACGGAACACTGCGCTAAATGAAACCTGGCAACCACACATGCATGCAAGCAAGCCTTATTAATAGCTAATACATGCTGTTGATATATAATGTCTGTCATCGGGTTTTCTGCTAAAGCGTGGTGTAGATATGGTGTGGATTGTGATAGGTTTTTAAAGAATCCAGATTTCACTCAATAGGAAGTAATTCTGGACTAAAAGTGGACAGATTGATGTGATTAAATATCTTGCGGCTTTGAAGCTCTGATGTGTTGATCGCTAGAACCACTTGGTTTGTAATTAGTTAATCAATGTGACCTGACTGGGTTATACAGTCAGTGCCCCTGTATATCACGTACATACTTTATGGTGCATGCTTTAATTTTTTTAACTGTTTTCAAACTGTGTATAGTCAGGGGTGTTACAATTTTGATTACAGCAACAGACTTTTTTTTTTTTTTCAGAAAAGCTAGATATTTTCTTTTCTTTAGTTCATTTTAAACATTCTACTAACTTGCTTTACAACTACATGTTATCCAACTCTCAAAACTAGAGTATAAGTAGACTGTTAGGGTTTAGTATATTTAGTTGAATATCTAAACTGGACCACCAAAACAAAGTGTTACCAAAAAGCTTTTATTTGATTTTACTATATTATTTTAGTTATGTTCAATTCTTCTTTTTATGCTTTTTATGCTTTGTATTCTTTTTTTAACTTTAATTTAATAGAAGATTGCTTTAAACACTATTTAAAACAAAGTTTATTATTATAAAATTGTTAGTCTCCATCATTTATGCTGAGGTTAATCTGAAAATCTAAAGTTTTGTCTGTTTCCAAATGTGAAAATTATCTAAAGTCTTTCATTGGAAGTTGATTAGCAAACTTTGAGCACCTCATAACCACCATAAAAAGGATTCTGACTTATACAGGGTGTAGAAAAGTAATTTTTTTTAAAACAATACCATAAACTCTTTGGTTTAATGTAAGTAAATGTAATATTATACTACCAGATTTTCACTTAATTGGAATTGGTTGGAATTGGAGCAATCTGACGCAAAAAGTGACCACCCACTCCCATAAAGCATTCTGAGTGGCACAATGACCTAAAGTTAATATTTTTATATTGTACAGTTATGCCTCCAATTCAACTACAACATTTGCAGTGCTTCATGGGATGACCAAGTATGCAGACATTAAGTACCTTTGATTTTGATTTTTTTTATTTTCTGTCAATTCAATTGTTGTGATGTGATTTATCTCGCATGTGGTTGGGTTGGATCAACGCTTTAATGATGAATGTTTTTGCGAAGCTAAATGATAAAAAAACAGATAGGTAAAATACCAGTGTTATTATTGTTAACTAAAAGTATTGTTAATTAAAATAAAGCTGAAAAATATAGATATTAGCTGAAGAACTGCGTGTAAAACAAACTGAAAATAATTTTGAATCACTACATTTATTAAAACTGAATTAAAAATAGCTAAATAGTAAAAAGCTAATATAAATGACAAAAACTGAAATTAAAATAAAAGTAACCATTTTTAGAATATTAAATAACACTACAACAGCATAAAAATAATACAAAAATAACACTGAAAAATACTTTGGCAACCAAATTAAAGCTAATTTGAATTATTAATAAATACTATAATGGCATATGAATAATAGCTACTAAAATAACATTGAAAAAAAAAAAGCAGCTTAAAAATTGGGCAATAACTGTTGCGTTCATATTGTCTGTCAGTTGTGCTGTGAGATGTGTGTATGATTGATGTTTGAGTAATTTGTGGAAACTTTGTATTTACAACTTCGAATAAATACAATACATAAATGTATTTGCCTATTTTTTATGAACTTCAAAAGTAGATTCTATCTTGATGCCATGTATTATTTTGCATTTGGGAGCTCTGTGTCAAGTAAGTGCAGTGTGTTTCCAGTACATCAGACACCTGACTCTGTTCCCCTGCTGGCTTTGAGACAGACCTCATTAAGTCCTCTTGTCTGTCTGCGGCTCTGCTGTGTGCCGGCTGGCAGAATGCCCTGTCTCTGCCAAGGTTAACTGTCACCACAGGCTTTGACATGTCTCCCTCTAGCAGAGCTAATGTTGCCCTGGGGAGTGGTAAATGTGTTTGCACCTTGCCCGCTGGGCAGACTGGCAGAGCCGCGGTGCCCCAGCAGAATACTGGCATGAGCGGCTGTTTCTGCTGTGGATAGGCATTGTCCCTGCATTTGATTCTTACAGCTACGGACACACTGCCTTCGTAATATTTTAGCAAATGAGCACTTCGCTAGTTGGCGCTCTTCATCTTTTTGAATGCTGCTGTTGGAAGGCTGCTGGCTCTATTTTAGGAACCGTCCTGCTGTTACAAGATCATGGTCCAGGAAAGATGTCATATTAGAGGCAGCTGTCGAGAGCTTGTATCTCTATGTTTCTGTCGCTTATAGCTCCTTACCTCACAGATGCCGGGTTATGAAAATATCAACTCTGTTAATGCCTGCCCAGTGCCCATATTGCTGGAGGGGCTAAATCAAGCATTCATGTAGAAGTTGCCATTTTGAACTTGTTGGAAACCTAGTTTTTCATATGACTCATATTCTGGTTTATTGTTCATTATAAGAAATTTGGTAACGCTTTATTTTAAGGTGTTCTTGTCCATATACTTACTATTATAATAACAATTAATTATGCATAATTACATGCAAGTAACCCTAAGCCAAACCCTAATCCTAACCCTAACCTTATAGTAAGTACATGTAGTTAATTAATATTACTCCGTACATAAATGCAGTGTAACAAAGACACCTTAAAATAAAGTGTAACCAGACATTTTAAAATCTCATTACATTGGGAAAGGGTACATTCTCGCTCTTTAAACTGAACAGGTTTTATCTTTTTTTTTTTCAATTGGATTGTGTAATTTCAAATAGTATATAGTATTATTTGTCAAATTCAAGCTTTGTAAAACTATGCTAAGTAAAACATCTGAACGAAACAAAATCAGTGTATGCAAATTCTCTCTCTGACAGCAGGTGGCGCTTATGGAACAGCAGTGATACAGTGTTTCCTTCGTTACAGCAGCGCTGCATGTATAAATTCTACTTTAATATGCGTTTCTGAAGACAGTCAGTTGTCCCCAGAAAGTTCTTTTTTTTCAGAAAATGTAAAAATGTTTCCTAAAACATTTGAAACAATAGTATGATAAAATAACCAATATTCAACAAGTAATTATATTTAATAATAATAAGTATCATAGTAAACATATTTTATCATATAATTAGACAATAATATATTAATAATATAAATATTGAATTAGATCATATATTAAATTAAATTAATATAAAGATATATATGAATTGGTCATTTGTGTGTGTATTTTTAAGGCCATATGACAATATGCTTTTTAATTTACTTTCATATGAACAGACTGAGACTGAAGCATCATTATCAAACCCAGTGCTGCAGAAGTCCTCTATCCAGCTTTGACCTCTCTGAGTTGGTCCTTCATCTGCAGTTTCTCTTTCTCATTTGTCTTTCATTGCTGTAAGGCAGATGCCAAGACTCCCCAGCACTTAAAGCACAATGTGAAGAGAGGGAGGTGTTTGTGTCTGCACTCTGATAATGGTGTAAGAACAGCAGTTATTCTCAGCTGTCCCTCGGTCTCTTTGAAGAGACGTCAATTAGCGGTATTCCAAAATCAGCTCTATAGGGTCTCATGATGAAAAAAGGTGAAAGGACAATGTGGAACCTCATGAGTGACCATTTTGGAGCTATCTGGCCATCAACTCACCATTGATTTTGATATGGGTATATTGCTAAGCTAACAGTTTAATAATTTAAACAAAAATGAATGGCACATAAATATGGTAGAACTCTGATATAGATATTTAATTGCTCCAGAGACTCGGTAAAGCATTAGCTCAATCTGGGATGTTAGGAAATTTTTTTTTAGGAAAAATAAGGAAAAACTTATTTGTTTATATACATACAGTATATAGACTATAACATTTTTATTGATATTATAGCTCAGATCATTTTGACTTGCAAAAAATGTATGAAACTTGTTTTTGTTGTTGTTTATATTTAAATCGCAAACTTTAGATTGTAGACATTTGTATCTTGAGATATCTATTTGCTCTTTTTTAATATAATTTCCACATAGTGAAAATATTAATCCTTTATTTAATGAATTTTTTCTATTAATCTTTTGATTTCTTCTACATTATCTTACCATAAACTACTAAATTACTTTGTAAAGAGTTTATATTTAGTTTTTACCGTCAAATTATCTAAATACCCTTAAAACAATACACAAAACAATATAGATTTACTTGAGAAGGTATTAAGACTTGTTTTCTCATATTTTGAAGATATTCAAGATATCTTAAATGTGTATTTTGTCTTACTGCAATGGCAGATTTTTTAAAACTTTTTACCTTGTTTATGCCTAAGAAAATAAAAAGTAAAATAAGGAAATAAACATACAAAATACAATAAAAATATAATTACATTTTATTCGCAACACTGGTGTCATGCAGCATGCTTTATATTCCCACTGAACCCTTCTGGCCTTGTCTGCGGTTAGCAGCAAACATCCACACGTTCGCCAGCAGTAAATTACCCAGAGGTCAACATTAGGCTCCAAGCACCCAAAACGGCAGCCTGGCTTTCAGTTAAGGCCATTACGAATGGAAGAGGAAGTCCATTGAGGCCTGTGTTTGACGCAGGCATCAGTGAATCTGAGGCAACAATAGAGCCAGAGCTGTGGAGCTCTCAGCGGGCTTGTGTGAAACCAGAGCCGGGCATAAGTGAGAGTAAGTGCCCCCCTGGGGGCCGAAGGGGGTATTTATAATGTTAAGTAGTGCAGTTGCTCGCACTTTGCCGTTTGTGTGGGACATGGAATGTGTGATGTGTGTCATTAGAAGGATCTCATGAACATGAGACTGGAGTTTATGTGTAGATCCATCAAAGTCTTTAGCACATTTTTTTAAAGGCCTTTATAGTGACATGATAGGTGGCTGTAACACATTACATATCTCTTGGCGTGCTTCTTTGACTTTATTTAGCTCTTGTAAAACTGCTTAGTAAATCTAGTTAGTTGTTCAGACAAAAGATATTTTGCCAGGACTGTTCAAGCTTGCTGTTCTCAAGCCAGTTGGAATGAAGCCAGAGGTCTGATACACATACACATGATGGAAAGATTTATGTGGCTCTGTAAAGGCTTTCAGATACTTTGATCTGCATGTACACATGAAATTCATAGAATGATAATAACAAGAGAAAGTATCACAGTAAAAACTACTTGTTGAGTTTATTCCCCTCTAAAACATTAGCTTATGTAGTGGATCAGTGTACCTTATGTAGCTTGCATGCATGTATCTTTCAGTGTGTCTGTGTGTGTGTGTATATACATGCAGTATTTGTATTAATATTATTTGTTTTTTGTGTAATTTCACCATGTAACAGCATATACCCATCTTCTGTGAGGTTTCCCTCCACCCACATTATTTTGTCAACAGGAAGTGATGTGGTTGGGTGCATTTTATTAAATACCTTTTCACACACAGGTAAGATGATGGCATGAAGTAGAGATTCAAGGAAAGAGTCAGGGTAAATAATGAGATTATTTGAACTCAAGGCACAAGACGTACTTTATTCATTGCAATCCATATGCGTGTATGAAACAGATCAAATCCCTTTAAAACCAAAGAAGAGTCTATTTCCCTGTGTTTTGAGTCACATACCAGCCTGCGTTGATTTACAGCGTAAAGATAGAGATAATGTATCAGCTAATTAGTTTGCAGTGAGTAATGTTACAGTTTAGCATCCGTGTGTGAGTTACTCTTTGTTTGTGGTCACATATTTTACAGCAGCTGCCTGTTCATAAATCAGACTCCGTAACATGATCGGCTTTTACTCATTGATGTTCATATCCTGACCGGGTCAGTGACTGACTCTCTTTTCTTTTCTCTCTCTCTTTATGCATTGGGTACAAATTTATGTTCTCACCATGTCATATTCACGTTTACACATCCAGAAATCTCCAGGGGTTTTGAGAGCCCACCCACATTATGTGTGCTAGTACATTAATCTTCAGCAATCAACATACAGTACATTAATGATAGCTCAAATTGTGTGGCTTGTAAAAGAGAGATGTGCTGTTACTTATCTTTTAACATGATCAGAGTTATAATAACCAAAAAAAAATGGTAGACGATTAAAAGGGAGAAAAAAATCACATAAACTGATCTTTGAATATCAAGGAAACCAAAATATCAGTGCTGGGTGTAATGCGTTAAGTTATTAACTACTATAATTTAATTACTCTACACTTACAGTAAAGTAAGGGATAACGCTTAATTTTTCTCTTTAATTTAATTACAGTTACTTCTGATGTATATTTGCACTTGATATTATATAGATTAGACTATAGAACAATTCTATATAAAACAATAGTGGATGTAACATTCAAAATGAACATTTCAGTGTATATTTTTTATTTAACCTTCTACCTTTAAGCTAGTTTGAGAAATGTATGTTATTTAATATTATTTATTTAAAATATTTAAAACAGCAGTTTTGTGTATCCTTGTTCAGCTCATGGTCGATATGGGATTTGCAAAGTAATTGGTAATATGTAATGCAATACTTTTTAAACAGTAATTATTACAGTATTGCAATTACACTGAACATTTTACACTTTTAAGGTAACATACTCTTTAATAGGGACTTTGGGGTGGGCTTAGTCTAAAATCACAGCAACACTCTAAAAAATAAAATCTTCAGAAATGTATTTATTTATGTATTTATTTATTTTTAATGCCAAACTTAACCAATATTAGTGTAGTCCTTTCAAATGCGGTTTGAAAACACAAGACAATATTCTTATAAGCAACCATTTCAAACACTTAAAACTCTTTGAACACCCTATCAACCACCCATTACACCCTAGTATTGTGGTGGCAAGGTTGCATGGGCAAAAACCAATCAAATCTAACTCAAAAAATGTTATAATAACCAATAATGATTCATTTTTTGGCTGTTTTTTAGGGTTGAATTGGTTGTCTGTTTCATCAGATTATACGTGTGTGTGTGTGTATAAGAGAGTGAAAATGATAAACATCTGTGTCGTCCCGCTGTTTGTTCAGTGTGTCTTACAGTCTCAGCGGGGTCAAGTGTGGTAGAACTTTGGCCGGCCATGACCCTCCTCAAGAGTTCAAGTTTCATGACTTGTGTACAACTGGCCTCCCTTTTTACAAGGATTCCACTTCCTGTCTTTTACTCTAAGACCACAAACATACATCTGTGTAGCATTTGATATGACTCGACAGTCTTTAAATTGGTGTTTTTAGAGTAAAGACTTTAAAGGACCTTTTCCTTCAAGAATACTGCAATTTTGCTTTATTAAGAACAATTTGTGCTAGGCGTAGGTCAATTGAGCTTCTAGAGAGACCCAATGGTTGTGCTGACCCACAAATGGAAAAATGTGAGAGAGGCAGTAAATTTGAGCACTACTGTAAATATACAGTCGTCAGTGACAGTGCAGCTCGCATTTAATATCAGAGAAGTCTGGAAATGTCACATAAATAAAATGCTCTATATTTTGTAGATTTGTTATAGATTTTATCTCCAAATGTGTTGGATAGATTCCAGTGTTTACTGTGCATTTGCTCACAGGTTTTGTCCACTGAGGCTAGTGGTAAGTTGTTCCATATGTCCCTCTGACAGTAATCTAAAAGTCTTCTGTCATACTACCCAGATTTCTGTGCATTTGTCTCTACCTATTTAGACGTCGGTCCATTTTGTTAAAAGTACTCATTGTTCTCATCCAAATTTTGCATAAGTATTTATAATTTGCATAAAGTCCTCTTAACTCAAAAAGCAGCTCAGAACATTCAATGTATGTAAAAGTCACTGTATACTTTTTAAACAAACAATTAATCCAACCTTATTGCTTCGTAAAGACAATGAGATTAAATGGAGAGCAACTGGAGACTTTTGTTGCCTCCTCCTTCTAAATTTTGTCCTGAGAAAAATAGACTCGCATATCTACTCAGTTCTCAATGTGGTTTCAAACTGTGCTCAGAATTCCCAAGATGCTATAGCCGTGCAATCAAAAGTCTGAGATTTCAATATGAACTAAAACATTTCTTATCAAATCACCAAAGACTAGATTTTCTGAACTACGCATGTTATAAACTTACTGTATTTTATAAGAAATTCCATGTGAAATTAGATGCTACTTAATGCAGAATGTCAATTGTTTGAGCAAATATGTAAAGTTCACAGCATTAATCTGTCATATTCAAGAGATTTTTATGAACAAAAGTACATTTTTCAAATTTCACTTTTGATAATTCTGCACTTTTTATTATATACTGAGACTGTACTCAGAAACATCTGTCGCTGTGAGACATCCTTAGACAAAGAAAAAGAGAGAATTGTAATTCCAGGGTTGGCAGGAGCAGCTGCATCCCGAAGGTGCCATGAAATTATCTGGTTACCTCACCGTGGCTTGTGCACAAAGGGACTTATGTCATAGTAAAATACTTTAGCGAGGCGTTTAAGTCTTTACAGCTTGTTGGAGAGGCAAAGCCATTATCAGTTTGTTTTGGGTGGTGTCGCCACACAATTCACACAGGTCATCCATCACTGTGAGCTTCCTCTCAGAGGTCATGTGCTGAACCAGGCGTATATGAAAGATGTTTGGTATGTGGACCACTCACGAGATGGTTTTAGGAGGTCGCAAAGTGATCATTAGACATCTGTGTAATGTGTTATGTTGCTGCCATTGTATGATATTGTTCACTAAATGTTTTTACTCAGAAACATGTCACATATTGGAAGTACATTTGGTTGAGAATGCCGTTTTATGTTGACTATATCAGGTTGTGCAGGTCTGTCAATATATTCTTTCTAAAAGTGATTTTTTAAATATTACATTAAATCCTAATTATGACTCCTTCTAGATAATCATAACTCCACAAGGCATGTGTTATGTGTCACACGCTACAGACGTGTTTAACCTAAACTTTCCCAGAGTGCTCTGAAACGGGTTTCTGTGGTTATGTCCGACACGCCCTACTTCACATGTGGGCTCCAGATGCAACAGTGCAGGGCTGGCTTGGCCCGGCACATGTGTATTCAAGGGTGGATGCCTCAAAACACCTTTCCTCGCATCTTATTTCTCCACGTATAGCTGGGAAATGCTGAAAGGAGATCCTCAACAAGAAGTACCCTATATTAAATGCTCTGAGCATTCCTTCACGCTGATCGAGGTCAACAGATGGAGCCAGGGCTTTTGATGAACACACTGTATAAACTTAGACTTCAGGACACTTTCTTTCCAAGTACTTGAGAATCTTCATCTGCCAGTAATCTTAAGCACTCTCTCTCATTCCTACTTCTGCCAAATGAAGCAAGATCATCTTCTGAATTAAGACTTGTGGTTGTTGCCAGATACCTCACGTAACTGTTTTCCATGTCCGCTTGTCTTGCTTGGTTTCGAGTACTGCCTGTGAGTGCCTAGAGGCTGGCTGTGGTTGTGCTTGTAGTCGGCGAGCGTGATTTCATCAAGTCCAACATGTTCCTGGATTAACATCCTTGTTGATCCTGAAACAACATTCCAATCAACCAATCAGATTGAGATAAAACTTTTCAGAAAATATCTGTTTTAGGGTTATAATCAGGGTTAGGTGCTTCTACACCCTTGTTAATCAGCTATCATTTCCCACTGATTTTAGGAAAAAATTATGGGTAGGGTTAGGTTTAGGGTTAGGGATTGGGTTAAGTCTATATTTTTGGAAAATAATGTTGATCCAGGAACATGTCTTGGCAAAATCACGTTGACCGCTTGTAGTTATGTTCTGAGATTCAGATGATTCTATGTTAACGATTCCAAAGACTCTGGATGTTAAAGATTCTGAAGACATTTTACATTTAGAATCATCTGCATTCATACGTTTTTGAATCTTTAACATGCAGTTGTAAACTTTAAGAATCATTAACATCAAATCGTCAGCATTAAGAATCTTTCAAATCTTTAGCTTTTATAATATTTAGAATTCTCAATTTTAAAGGTTACGAATCTTGAAATTTCCATGTTAAAGATTATGAATGTTAATGATACTTGATATTAAATATTTTAAAGATACTATTTAGTAGCCAACTAAACTGTGGTGCATCTAAATTATTATCAATCCATTTTTGTGCTTGTTATTCTGTTGAGTTTTTAGCTTTCCAGCATTCTGATGTCAGTCTCTTTTTTTGTGTGTGATACACCCTGGTGAGTTTTTACCTATATGCACATGATTTTAATTTCGTCAAGGAAGTTATTTCGGTATAGCTGCCTGTAGGCAGAGGCAGTGCACTAGGGATCAGAACACAGCCACATATGTCCCAGTGACATTAATGAAGATGCTTCAGTGATGGATAAAGACAGTCACTTTAATTTGGGTGACAGACAACTAAACTCTCAAATTCTTCCCATCACACTAGGCCAAGTGTTTATATTGTATTACCCAAGATCATCATTCTGCAGAAAAGTCGGATGTCTCTTGCAGCAAAGCATTTCAGGGTTTTCGACTCTTAAGAACACACCTCTGATCTCTTATACAGCCCAGAATCTCGCCTTCTTTCTGTCCTGCCATCAAAAAGAGAAAAAAAAAAAAAATCACAGCCAAACTACAGAGAGAGGAGATCTATAGATGCTACAGCCTTTCATCGTGGGCCCATGCAAGCACATGTCATGCATGTAAAGAAAGAAGAGGTTGTTGTTTTCTGTCTTGCTGGGAGTTCGTTTCAGGGTTTGGCCGCTGGAGGCTGAGAAAGCAGTGGGAGCCTGACTTGACTGTGATGCTGTTGGGATTCTATTCTATTCTAATGCCAAGTATTCTAAATGTTCTAAATATTAAGATATTAAAAAGATTGCAGTGCTTAAGATTTGAAAGATTATGAAAGCTTTAGATTGTAAATGCTAAAGATTTGAAAGATTCTAATGCTAAAGATTCTAAATTCTAAAGATATATAAGATATATATTCTAAAGATATATATAAAATGCTAACGCTAAAGATTCTAAAAGTTAAGATTAAAATGGATTTTTATGCTTGAAGTTCTAAAGATGTAAATGTTAAAGACTGGACTGGGAAATAGCATCAAAACGGACGGACCTTTATTTATCAGATGAGAGCAGGTGGGTCTTCGTCAGCTGATGAGCTTGTTTTCTGCTTGACTGACTGACTAGTGTCCTGTGGGAAGAGGAGAAATGAAGCTGAACTGATGTGACAGTTTGTCTCTTCTTTTGTGTAGTTTTTGCCAACAGTTTTCTAAGCTTTTAAATTCGGGTGATGTTCATTGTTTGTATTTTATCTTTCTTTTTTATTTATTGTTTTGCAAGGAGTGTGTGTCCATCAACTCTTTTCAGAGCTGAACTTTGACTATCAGTTACAGCGTATCAAGCTGAGACTACTAAGAAATGAATACTATGAAAAAAGGGAATTTAAAATTAAACATCTCAATGGGTTGACTTTTTTTTCCACATGGGTCAAATGATTCACTTCACCAGACCCACCTGTCTCACCACCCGGTCAACCCATCCCCTTGACCCCCAAACAAATACCTGCTTTCATATTCTGCTTGCTGTCTTTCTTTCCTTTCAGCTTCAGATGAGAGAACAGGAGATGGAGAACAAGAGTTACAAAAGGGGAAGAAACAGGAGGATAGGGAGTGAGAGTGGAAAATAAGGTGTCTTTGTATAAAAGTTGACAGAACATCCTTCGTCTGCCATGATAAAAATCAACCAAATCAAGCTCTTGTTACAGGAAGTAGAACCCAATTGAAGAGTAGAGTTACTGAACAAAATAATCGGATACGTGAGAAAGGGGAAACTGCAGAGTTGTTTTAAAAAGGGCAATACTTGTGATGGGTTCTTTTGTTGGATAACTCACTCGTTAGGTCTGAAACAATCTACAGTATGCAAATGGCTTTAACCTATTCCTAATTTTGTGCATCACTGCTTTATTTTATTTTTTGTTATGGAAATACTGTATTAGTATATAATTACTTGTATTAGTATATAATATTCACATTTAGTTTTAGTAATTATTTTTGTTATTTTATTAGAAAAAAAATTTTATATTTCTGTTAAGCTTTAATTCATTTTTATCATATTAATTTTAGTATTTGTAGTAGTTAAACTTACTGTAGTAATTTGACACAAGGCAACATTTCTAATTTTAAATCTTTCATCCTATTTTATTTATTTATTTTATTTTAGCTTTATTTCAATTAATAAAAAATTATTATAAAAATTATTAATAAAATTACATGTCAGAGCACAACTCCTGAAAGAAAGTTTTGCAATTTTAGTGGTCCTGCAAGGCTACTTTAGCAGATGGGCATGAACTCTTTTTCTTTTACCCGTTCTCTGATTTAGGTCAACTGCTGGCATGATAAAACATACATTTAACAACACAGACATGTCAAAGTCACTAGATCTGTGTTAGCGTGCCTGTAAAAGTATGGTTGTGGGGCGGACTGGCCATCGGGAGAACCGGGACATTTCCCGGTGGCCTGACGGTCATTCTGGCCTGCCGCCTGCTGCTGTGCAGTCGATCAGGCTGACGTGCAATAGGCTGTTATGCAACTGCGAATTAATTGACGGTTTTAAATGACACTACCACATGACCAAACATCAGCGAAGCACTGCCTAATTGGCTATTTCCAGAGGCAGGCTTTATCTTAGAAAATCGCGCAGAAAATGGAGCCATAAATGCAAAGGAGGAGCAGTGATGGAACGAATAAAAAGGAGAAAAGCGCCGGCCACAGACGCAGCAAATTGCTGCAAAATCCCAGCCTTGTTCGTCAGTAAGGGAGCAGGTCGGTCAGAATTACATTTATATTTACTAGGGATGGGACAGTTCACTGAAAAATCCGAACCGAATTGGTTCACCACACTCTTCTATAATGACAAAAAAAGAATCCTTTTGGCACAAAGGTTTTTTAGGCTATTATTCATTCATATATATTACATTATTCTGCAACATTTTGTAATTTGTAGTTAAATTATTGTTTGTAGTAACTTAATATCACATTTTAATCATGCTGATTTTTGGAGAAAAACTTAGAGTGATATTGATTAACTACATAAAATGATATAAATATATACATTTTCTAACCCCCATATCTTGAATTTTGTGATCATTCACATGCATTCATAAATGTATTTGAATACACGAATAACGCAGTGAAAGAACGCACACAAAATGCACACACGCCACAAGCACTAGAATGACTTCATCATGTAACTTTACATTAGCCTAGATGCATGCAATTTTTAGGCACGATTTGTTTAGTTTTTGAATATACTTAATACTGTTAAAAGGCACATCAGTAAAACAAAAATACAAGTTCACATATCACACCTAAACACGCTTGGAAAACTAATTAGAATTAGCTACTAAATACAGCTATGATTCGCGAACCCCAAACTGACTCAAATGATTCGCGAACCCGCTTTGAACTCCCGAACTGACTCACACGATTCGCGAACCCGCTACGAACTCCTGAACTGATTCAAATGATTTGCGATCCCCAAACTGACTCAAATGATTCGCGATCCCGCTTTGAACTCCCAAACTGATTCAAATGATTCGCGATCCCGCTCCGATCTCCCAAACTGACTCAAATGATTCACGATCCCGCGCCGAACTCTCAAACTGACTCAAATGATTCGCGAACCCGCTCCGAACTCTCGAACTGACTCAAATGTTTCGCGATCCCGCTTTGAACTCCTGAACTGACTCAAATGATTCGCGATCCCGCTACGAACTCTTAAACTGATTCAAATGATTTGCGATCCCAAAACTGACTCAAATGCTCTCGATCCCACTTTGAACTCCCGAATTGACTTAAATGATTCGCGATCCCGCTACGAACGCCTGAACTGATTCAAATGATTCGCGATCCCCAAACTGACTCAATGAGTTCGTAGCGCGAACCCGATACGAACTCCCGAATTGACTCAAATGATTCGCGATCCCGCTTTGAACGCCTGAACTGATTCAAATGATTTGCGATCCCCAAACTGACTCAAATGAGTTCGTAGTGCGAACCCGATACGAACTCCCGAATTGACTCAAATGATTCGCGATCCTGCTTTGAACGCCTGAACTGATTCAAATGATTCGCGATCCCCAAACTGACTCAAATGAGTTCGTAATACACATGCATTCATAAATGTATTTGAATACACTGAATAATGCATTGAAAGAACGCACTCAAAATGAACACTCGCACTAGTATGACTTCATCATGTAACTTTACATTAGCCTAGATGCATGCACTTTTAAGGCATGATTTGTTTATTTTTTGAATATACTTGATGATGTTAAAAGACGCATCATTAAAAAAAAAAATATGAGAAACACGCTTGGAAAACGTAATTAGAACTAGCTACTAAATTAGTTAAAAATGCCTATCCATATACAGCTATGATCAGCTGTTCCTTCATATTGGCTGAGCTTTCAACGTTGTCAGCTGATTCCTCGATTGGTTGTTTCTTGCACAAGTTGCCTTACATCGGTAAGTTTTGTTGTGCTTGTTACAAACTGTTAAATTTGTGTTTTCTGATCCTAAGCTTAGTTTTTAACTGCAGTTAGTGCTCTAAGCTAGTTTTTGACCACACACTCAAGTGGTAATGAAGAACAGCCCTACAGAACAGAACAGAACAGAACAGCCATACAATCTGCAGTATGAGACATGCGGCCAAATCAAGTTTTTTTTTTTTTTATTGACATCCATTAATAAGTATTTCCACTGCATTTTCAATTATTATTTTTTTTGTATGAATAAAAACTGTCAAAAATGTTTTAAGTAATTTTTCTTTCTGTTTTCTTTACTTATTTTTTGGTAGCTGCTGCATGAAGTGAAGATGCGGTTTGGGAAGGACCTTCATCGTAATCTAGAGACTGCTCTTCAAGTTCTGAACAATTTACTTCACCAAATTGACACAAACACAAAAAGTATGTTTTATTTGCCTTAACACTACCATTAGTTGCTTGGTTTGTTGAACGGTTAATGTAAATACTATTTATGCCATGGTTTGTCTGAATATCTGATTCTGATCTGCTAAAAGGTGTGCATTAAAATACTTTGATTCACAGGTAGTTCCAGTCAGTTTAATTACAATTAAAGTTTCATGTGCTGCTGCAATGACATACATGCAAACAAAACACTTGCACACGGAGATCGGAGATTAAAGTAATGTGAACTGAGACATTTTGCATATAATTTATAGTCCAAAATGCAATGCTGTTTTACATTTGATTACCTTTTTATATTTGATTAACTTGTGCTGTTGCTTGTAGTTAGAATATTCTTAATAATATGATAATATATATATTTTTGAAAGTATAGTTTTTCCATAAACATAGCACATACAACGGTCCCGAAACCGTGACTCTAAAACCGTGAAACAAACCGAACTGTGAAAAGGTTGAACTGTTCCACCCTAATATTTACATAATCATTTGGCAGACAGACGCTTTTATTCAAAGTGACTTACAATAGATAAAATCAATTAAAAAATAAATAAATAAATAAATAAACAAAAGGGAGTGGACAATTAAGCTTTAGAGTCAGAGCAGGAACCTTCAGGTAAAGTTTAAGCTATTAGCAAAACTAAAAATGCTAGCTATACTCTTAGAAGAATATATGTGCTTTTATGATTTATGCAGAGAAACTCAATGTACAGAGTGACAGAGAGGGGGATTCAGGGAAAGATGATACAGACAGTGAATGCCTTGATACTTCTTGATACTTCATTTGATTATTTTGCCGTTCACAGTCTAAGGATTTAGATTTATTTTGTAAGTATAACCCAATTCAAACAACTGAAAGAACCAAAGAGTTTAACAGTCTGGTGGACGCATGAATTGGGTGGTGGTGACTGCAGCAACAGAGATGGCCTGGAGTAGAGTCAAATTCCCGGCCTGATTAACTGTCCCAGTCCGCCACTGGTCCTTTCTCTCCCATATTTTAATCCTGCCAAAAATCAAACTCTATATTTTTTTCTGTATATTTATAGAGCAACCGAATTATCTATTTTATTCACCCCTGCAGTCAGCATCTTTGTACAGTCCATGTGTACGAAGTTGTGATTCTGATGGCTGAAATCATCATATTTCCTTTCATCTGCAGGTCCCAAAACTAACCCTAAGTCACAATGATGAGAGTGGAAGATCTATCTGAAGAGAGACAGGCAGATGGACAGAAACAGGAAGAACAGAAAGTGAGGACAGAGAATGAGTGAATGGCTGATGATGGATCAGAGCCATTCTGTGTCAACGTTCTTGGTCTCAAACAAGCCCTGTTCCCTGTCAGCCTGCATAGGGAGTTAGTGTAGGAGGCATGAAAGGCCAAGAGAGATCAGGAGACAGGAAATAAGTGAGGGAAAGGGGCACAACCCTTTCGAAGACCTTCACCCTTCTACCTCAGACATTCTCCAAGCAGGTTCGTTTCAAAGATCACTTAACCTGCTGAAAAAGGCCCAGCTTTGGCCGCTGACAAAGCAACAATCATTTGCGAAGATGTCGAGTGATGTGGTTTAGCGCAGAGCGCTGGCGTCTGTCATTGAGAAGTTTTCCTGATGCTCGACACTGAAAATTCCCAGTGAACTGCACTATTGACTGATTTCCCACATTCACAGCATTGACAGAACCAAGATTACTGTTGGATATACAGTCTGCAGGAATGAGAAATATACATACATAATCAAGCAAATCAACCTTCAGGTATAAAAAAACCCCAGCTCTGGTTGTAGTCACTGTACAGGAGAATTTAGCGGAGGTACGTTAACCAAACATCGCTTTGAACTACACTTCGTTCACAACATCTGGACCTTCTGAATTGCTCTGTGATTCAGCTTTGACTAGATTTACAAATGCTACATTCTCATTGATACTGTTCACAAAGCAAAGCAACCCAGCACAAAATTTATTTAACTCATAAAGGGGGATTTGCTGAAACAGTAAGCAGGGTAATTAGAAGTCTATTGAATTTCATTTGTGGTTGAAAACATTTGGCCAGAGTCAGCTTTATCTGAAGTCATTTGTTGTTGCAGTATCACTTATGGTCTTCAATTACAGTCAAAATTAGTGTAGTTAGATTTTTTTTTGTGTGTGAAACTGGGCAGTTTAAACATGTGTAATGGGTTAAAGCATAGAAAGACGACTTCTAATTGGAGGCATGTAACCTGATTCAGCCTTCTGAGAACATTTGCCATGCTTGTGTGGTTTTTATAGAAGAAGGGCACAGTATGAGTCTCAGCCAGCTATAAAGCTAAAGTTTGTGTTGGCCGACAGTTATATTTATGCATTTTCTCAGTTGTCTCACAAAGCACACATATGATACACACCAGTGCATGCTGACAATGACTTTTATACACTGCATGCCTAATAAGCATAAATTATTTGTTGTTAGTCTTGTCACTTCAATTTGATAGTGTGATACATTATATCTGGGTGACATCAAATTAGATTTATAATTTATCATAGAGTATCACGTTTGCAAACTCTTGTGTTTCCCATATATATCTTTGCGGCACACCATGTCAAATGAAATCATTTGTAAATGATGAAAATGAAAATCATCATGGATTCACAGTATTCTCTGACACAGCATAAATTCTAGATGTAGGTGTAAGAATTCCTTAATCATGGTGGTGTCTCAAACACAGCCCGTACAAGCATGGCAGCCAGGGCAGTGACAAGAGGGTACTCTTATAGTTTGCAACTCTGTGTGTGTGTGTCGGGGAGCCCATAATTTATGATGTATGTTGCAGTATGGCACCCCATCTTTCTTCAGAGCTGGCCTCTTCTCAAACTTGGCTGTTTTATATGCTAGGGAGGGGGCCACGGGGCCAGGCGCTCTTCACCGTGGGAAAGAAGAGTAGTCGTCAGGCCACAGTGGGGTTTTTAATGGTGCATTGTTGAGGAGAGCATGAGGTGGCAAGCACTGGGGCCCAGGAGGCCCCTTCTCATTTGTAACCTGAGTAGATTTGGTCATTAAACTAGGCCCCTTTCTTACCTGGCTTGGTTATAGTAAAATGTGGGATGTCACGGAATTTGGCGATATACAATCAAATTTGGACGTACAATTAACAAATGATTTTTAAAACTGTACAGTTACTCCTCTTGTGATATGGACTAGTGTCTGTAAAAGTTAAATGGTAAAAAGACTGCTATGATATTCAGATATGATATATATAATGCAAAAGTTTTACCATTCCAACCAAAAAAAATAAAAATACAGTATATAAAAAATACAATATATATACAGTACAGACCGAAAGTTTGGACACACCTTCTCATTCAAAGAGTTTTCTTTATTTTCATGACTATGAAAATTGTAGATTCATACTGAAGGCATCAAAACTATGAATTAACACATGTGGAATTATATATGGAATTATATACATACAACTGAAAATGTCATATGGTAGGTTCTTCAAAGTAGCCACCTTTTGCTTTGATTACTGCTTTGCACACTCTTGGCGTTCTCTTGATGAGCTTCAAGAGGTAGTCACCTGAAATGGTCTTCCAACAGTCTTGAAGGAGTTCCCCAAGAGATGCTTAGCACTTGTTGGCTCTTTTGCCTTCTGTCTGCGGTCCAGCTCACCCCTAAACCATCTCGATTGGGTTCAGGTCCGGTGACTGTGGAGGCCAGGTCATCTGGCGCAGCACCCCATCACTCTCCTTCTCGAGACCCTTTCACACTGCCATTCCGGCAAATACAGGGGTAAAGTGTTCCTGCAATTGTACCCTGGTCGCTAGATTTGGCACTTTCACACTGCCAGTGATGACCTGGTATATGTGCGTGCTTTCACACACAACCCTTGAAGATCCCGTAATGCACGTGACATCAGCGAGACGTGTAATGTACGAGTCGACAACGTTAGGCACGTTATACTTTCACTGAAGCTGGCAAACGATCTCTGCGTCAGCGCGGAAAGTGAGGAACTAACTGATCTCTGCTTCATTACAGCACATATAGGTGTGTCCAAACTTTTGGTCCGTAATGTATATATTAATAATAATAATAATAAATAGAAAAAATTATTTCATACCTTTATACCTTTATATTTATACCAAACTATAGATATATTAAACAAGTAAGTATACCTATAGTTTGGTGACCTGGTGTGACCCTGGTGGCAGGGCAGTCGGAGACAGCAAATATGATTTACTGAGTGGGTAAAGCCCAGGCTTATGATGATTTAAGCAGATAATGACTAGTTTGGGACTACTTCAGTCCTTCGATGCTAATTACTCTGTGTTTTAAAGGATAATACGTTTTTACTTTCTCTTGCAAAACAAGTACTGTGGTAGCATCATGGTTCAGTGCACAGTTATATGTTACTCCAAGCATACCATAACCATAACATATCTCCAGAAAACTATGCTTTTGCCATGCCTGCTTAAATAAATGAACTAGCCTGAGGTACAGTAGCCACTATGCTACAGCCGCTGTAGATGGTTAGCTGCCAGCTTTGGTGAGATTGGTAGAACAGCTCAAACCAGCCAAGAATGGGAAACCCCCCATATTTTTTGCAAGTGCAGCATTAGCATTGATGATGAAAGCCTAAAATGGAAACAATTGTACCATAGCTGGGCCTGGTCAGTCTCTAAGAGCACAGAATTAAAGTCATGCATTATTTAATGTCAGCTGGGTTTAAGCTCACACAAAAACACACAGTTAGAATGATTGGTTGAACACGATAAATGTTGCCCTGCATTATCTCACAAGCTGAGCTGTCCGGGGAGAAATAATCCTTAATTAAGCAGATGACTGAAGAAATGGGCCCATCTCTCCATTCCATTACAAAGCTCTTCTCCTCAAGTTAACCAAATATTATGTTAGCAATCATGTGGGTTCTGTGATTTTTCAATGTTAGGGAGAAAAGGATTATGTATCCTCTGATTGAAACATTTAGGTGAATGCTACTGGAAATCTCTGTATTTTCTCCAGTCTTAAGTTTTTCTGTATTATGGTTTGGTTTGGCCGGTATACTATAGCTTCAGGCTGTTTTTAATAGTTCCAATATTTCACTGGTTCTTCCTCAGATTTAAGCATGTCATTCTGTGCTAATATGAAATGTTTCTTTGTAAAATATTTGCCTTTAGCATGACGGTTTCAGATTAGAAGAGTCTCTGTTATGCTAAATAAGTTCTCAAAGTGTTTGACTGCGGCTCTGTTGGATTCCATCAAATTCCCTGATACATATTTTCCAGACTCTGTACTCACTTTTTCATTGTTGTCAATGTTTTTTTAATTTATTTTGTATTAGTTGTTTGTCATTATTTTCCAGTCTGTGGCTGACTTAATTTGCCTAAGTAAGTTAGCTGTTTCTATGTTGACTTTTGAGTATTACTCATGCACAGAAACACAAACACACAGACACACAATTGTAGCAGAGGTGCGGACAGATGCAGGAACAGTTGCAGTCTCAGGACCATCAGCTGTAAGTGTACAGCTGTGTTTGATGTGTGGCATCGAAAAGAAAGCACACATACACACTTGCTTAGATGCCAATAGCAGCGTCTCCTTTCTGCGCTGCTCTGTATCTAATGCATGTGTTTATGAAGTGATTTAGAAGGAAACCAAACTTCACAGTAGGGCAGCAGGTGGTTTTGTATTTTCAGGCTAGTGTACATATTTCTCATCCTTCCACCAAGCATAACCACAAAATCCATTTAAGACAGTGTTTCCACTGTGATATTGAAACAGAATTTGCAGTATTAGTCTCTCTGTGTGATGAGAAGCACCTATTAGAAGCATTATAGCAGTTATTAGATTATGATCATTAAATCAACAGCCGGTTGTGTCTGAAACAACATTAGATCCTGTTGACTTTTATTTTTTGGAAAAACAAGAGTCAAACATTTGTGATATTTAAGATTTGTTTAGTGTTTTTGAAAGAAGTCCACAATGTTGCGTTTATTTGATGAAATTCACAGTAAAAACTGTGATATTGTAAAATTATTACAATTTAAAATACCTTGTTAAAATTTTCCATACTATAAGTGGCACTTTTTTCATAGTTTTGCTGGTCCTGTGACTTATAGTCAGGTGCGACTTATTTATCTAAACTAATTTAACATGAACCGAGAGACATGAACCAAGAGATAACATTACCGTCTACAGCCTCTCGCGGCTCTAGACAGTAATGTTTTCTCTTGGTGCTTGGTTCTAAATAAATAAGATTTATAGTCCAGTGCGATATATGCGATATATATATGTTTTTTACCTCGTCATTACGTATTTTTGGACTGATGCGACTTATACTTAGGTGCGACTTATAGTCCGAAAAATACGGTAATCAGCGAATTAGAATATCTTTTGAATGATCATGTGACGCTGAACACTGGAATAATAATGACAAAAACTCAGCTTTGCACCACAGGAATAGATTACATTTTAAGAATATATTAAAATAGAAAACAGTTCTATTAAAATTTCTATTATTTTATATTGTAATATTTTTGTAATATTTCAGTTTTCACAGTGTGCATCAATGCAGCCTTTTTTTAAGTTTTAATTATTACAATCTTTTGTCTGGTAGAAACATTACAGCATTATTAGTTTCTGATGATAAAACCAGCATTACCTGCTTGACTGTCTTGATTTATAAGAACTTAACTTGTAACTTAACTAACTGATGTGATTAAATTTCATGAAATAATCATATAATCAAGTTTCTTCTTCATGATCCTCTTTGTCATTACCCTTCATTGTTGTTGTCATCTTCATTTTCTTCATTTCTTCAGTTCTTGTGTAGTGAATGATAATGAATTTGTCCATCATTATTACACAGCTTCAGCTTTGTCTCGTATCAGTGCTGGATGTCATTCAGAGAGCCTATTTAAATTTCACACTAATTTAGTCCAGCAGAGAGTTTGAACTCTGAAAGTGCTTGTATTCTCCATTAGCTCCAGCTGATAGGCAGCGAGATTCATTGATCATAGTTGTGTTTGTATAATTTATTCACTTTGTTCTAGTCAATAAAAGAGGCTGTGGGATGGCGTGGGTGCATTCAGTACAGATGAGCTATTGATCACAGACAACACAGGAGTTAATGAACTTGGCCTAATGACATAAGGGAGATCTGGCAAAGCTAGAGCAGAATAGACACATGGGTGATTGAGCATCCCTGTGACCTTGTGTTACTGGGCTAATGGGCCAAAGGTGGGTCAATATATCCATTTGGAATGATAGAGCTGACTGAACGGGTCAAGAGAGGATTAGAAATGGATTTGGTTCATATGTATCTGGCAGAGTAAAATTACTATTGTATGCTGAAATGCCAAACATGTATCTTCTAATTATGTGGTGTGGTTAGACCTCTTAAATCCATTCAGGACCTTCACTAGCCTGCACAAAGCTAGACCTGAGCGCCTTTGGGATGAATGGTGTGACCCTAGCTAATGCTGTTGTGTCTGAACAGAAGCAAATCCTTCCATCCATGTTTCAGCATTCAAGTTTATTTGTATAGCGCTTTTTACAATACAAATAATTACAAAGCAACTTTACAGAAAATTACGTTTCTACAATATTTAGTAGTAACTTATAAGTGGTGACTGTCAGTTTGTGCGTGTATGACAGGATTTTTCAGAAAAATGAATACAAGACGTAGTTAGCCAGACGATGAACATTATTAATAGCAGTTATTATATGATGCAGTCACACTTGTAGCAATATTTGGTAGCTCTGTTTGTTGATTCAAGGCTTTCCAGAAGTGCTGTTGGTGATCGCCAACTATTTTTTTTTTCCAGTTTCTTTTGAGATTTATGATTTGTAATATACATTGCTAAGAACTTCATTAGAACAAATTTAAAGGCGATTTTCGCAATATTTCTTGTTTTTTTTCTTTTCTTTTTTTTTGCACCCTCAGATTCCACATTTTTTAAATAGTTGTATCTCTGCCAAATATTGTCATATATACTAGCATTGATCACAGGAATAAATTGCTTTTTTAAATCTATTAAAAGGGTGTTTTAAATGAACATCTAAAAATATTAGTACTAATGCCAGGATTACCGATGAGTGTCAATGGAGCATCGAGTGCACTTAGATAGCGCGGCAGCTCACTAGGTCTGGGAGCAGTGCCATAGAAATCACCTTTATTATCTCACTGATGTCCTTGTTAGCAAAGCTTTGCTCTGTCACATAATGGTGTTGAAGGGACAGTGGAGAAATATGAAGGTTATATGCAATCCATGGGTTGTCATTAATGCAGAGAGACTTGTGTATCAGCAGGCACTGTGGACATGAGGTGACTGACCCTTTTCAGCCGAAGCATCATGTTTCTGGGCACACATGCCAGCATTTATTTAGCATCACACAACAAGTTGTAGTGCAACTTTATCCAGTTACAGACAAAATGCCGCTTATCCACACACACACAGACACGGACACTCACACGCTCCATTATCCTATAGTGACATGAGCATAGTTAAATCCCCTTTGACCTCTCAGTTTATTTCTGTCATTTTCTATCCTTCTTTTTCGTTCTGGGTGTCTTCTGATTCCTCTGTTAGAGTGTCAAAACACTGCAGCTCGTGATTCTGTGGCGATGACGGGCTGGGGTCAGATGCATGAACCAGAAAGGAGATCCTATTCCACGTTCCCAGTGAGGCATTCTGGGAATGCCTTGAATATAAGCAAGCCGACGAGGATCCACCCTTATCCATGTCCTCATGGGCATCCCACCACTGCAGGAACCTTATTCCAGAGACCCATTCAGAACTATTGATCCCACACACACACAGAGACACACACACGCGTTTACCTACTGTAGCTGTCTAAAGGAGTATGTACCAATCCAATCTCACTGGAAAACATGCTTTCATATGAATATGTACAAGAAGTATAATTTTTGGAAAAAAGTAAGCTTTAAAATCCACAAGCATTACCGTCAATGGGGCAAATTTATATGAATTGCCAGTTCAATTTCAAAATGCAAAATAGTTAAGAACTGCCATGAGATTGTGTTGGTATGTACCATAGACTTCTGTTGATTTTGTATAAAGATAATTATAAAATCGTCAGTGCGGTTACTTTTTAAAGTGATATGTTAAAATATTGTGTTGTGTATTGAAACAAATCTAAACTAAATTACAACCTATTGTTAGTTTTTATCTAAAGCACTTTAGCACTTAATTTTCAACTGAGAAGCTTTATATTTGGATTATATTTGGAAAGGCTATTAAAATATATAACAACCACTTCCTAAAATCCAGTCAATTCCTGATGCGGTCCTGGCTCTACATTTTTGCTTGTGGACTATATCTTTTTAACCTGTTAATGCCATCTTATAAAAGTAAAATGGGTTGCAAATGTCAAATCACATTCACTTTAAAAAGTAGAAAAGTATGCTGCTTGTTTGAAATAAAGTTGTTGTTTTAGTGCATTAGAGTATGACTACATTTCTTTGCATTTGTATGAATAAATATAAACCTACAAATGTATTCATGAATAACATTTACCACTGACGACATTCACAAAGACAGATTTCGCTAACTTCTGGGGCAAATATTGTCGACAAAATATAGCTACACAAACTCACACGCATGTTTCGTCTAAACAGACTATGAGACCCGATAGTACGCTGTTTTCTTACTTTCCTCACTGCATGCTCATAGAGATGGAAAGGCTGCTGGGGTGACCTCTGATCTTTCTGAATCTCTGTTATATCCTGAACTCAGACCCAGATGGCATTACAGCTCTGGATGATTCAAATCAGAATCTGATCTAAGTATCCCAAAGCTGATCACTGATCTTTTTCTGGCACATTGCGTTGTTTCTTTATAACGTAATTTAAACTGGAAATGAAACTCGGGCCTTCGCCGGCTTCATTCATCATGACGCTCCACTTCAGCGGGTCTGACATTGAGTAGGGGGTGAGAACACGGCTAAATTTACCAGCATGACAGTTCAAATTGGTATGGAAGGGATTTTACTATTGCGAGAGCATTACCTCATAAAACTGCCAGATATTTCCATTGATGTTTCCATCCTGTGGAGCAGTTGGAGTTAAGAATCGTTTCTCGAAGAAAGATCGGTTGGGCGCTGATAAAAGATTATGTTTAAAGGGTAAATTAGCCACAGACAAATGCTTAATGGCTTTGTTTTCTGGACAGCTTCAGTAATAATGGGAAACTGGCCACATATTCCTTCCTTCCCTCGCTCTAGGAACAACAGCTATCCTGACGTGGACTTCACTCTGGATTCAATCACAGCTAGATTTATCAGGTCAGGGTTATCTTCTCGGCCTGCCATTGGACAAAAGAGCAATGGTGGGACCCTGAGTGCTTTCCCCTAAATAGACCAGCGTCCTATAAGCATTGTTGCTTCAAGCAGAGGGCCAAGTGATTAGATAGGGTGAGGTTTGACAGTGTCTGTGGTGGGACATGATTTCTTTGTGTTGCTTCAATGGGACAGGCTCATACATGCAGCGAATCTAAACACAGATGACCTCATATGTGCAGTAATGATGGGCTGAGAGTGGAGGGCAATCCTGTTTATGTTCAAAAATGGGCCATTTAAGCCTTTGTATTAGTCAGGCATGTGTGGCATCCCTAGGACTTGTCTTGGTGTGTGAGGCGCGCACATGTCATGTGCTAATTTACAAATCTTTGTATGCTTTTAATAAATACAGTTGAGTTTGAGCAGTTGAACACTGAAACATTTTTAAATTAAATTTTATTTAAAGTCAACAAAGTAAGATTTGTTTAGTGTTTTTGCATTTATTTTTTCATTATATTACTGTTTTTACATTGCGTTGATTAAATGAATACAGTCTAGGTGAGCATGCGAGACTTCTTAAAAAAAAAAAGAAAGAAAAACAAAATAAAGCAGTCACACCTATTCCAAATTTTTATCCGGTAGTGTATCATCTTGTGGATTCCACAACTTTCAAATCAGTCATACAATGTGAATAAATGAGTGTGAATAAATAATGACAGAATGGCATTATTTGACATAATTATCCCTTTAAGTGTCTCAATACATTTCCATCACTGTATCAGTTCCAAAATGACTGATTGTGTTGTATAAAGTGAAGTAAGTGTGTCTGCTTTCATTCAGATAAAGGTCTAGACTGTTAAACACAAAACTTGTTGAAATCTGTAGGAGAATCCTCTGTCTCTCTCCACTTTCCCACACCACTGATAAGGTGAAGGTCTTTAGCTAGATGACCATTAATTTACTAGTCCTGTAATCTACTAGTCCCGTACTAAATCCACACCAGTCAGGGTCCGACACACTCCAGACCCTCTGGAGCTAATCCACATGGACCAATGACCATAATATACATCAATTAGCTCAACAATGTCAAACAGAGACATGCAACATGCAGACAGTAAAATTCTTAGCTAAAAATGCTTATTTTTCTCTGAATCATCCATGCATTCATGCATGCATTCATCAAACATTTAGAAATTTGTGTTGTGGGATGTTTCCAAGTCATTGCTGTGTGGGTTGATTTGAGAAAATGAGCAGTAGTAATAGTGATGATCTCTTCTTGATCATCTCTGGACTTAAGCCGGTTGTAGCAGAGTTGCATGACATCTGTAGACACAGCCGACAAGCAATCGTCCCATCTTACTCAAATACCCCTATTTTCCTCTCAACCACTACAAAGGCTCTTCCCAGAAGGTTTTTGCATTCTCGTGCGAAAAACAAGAGACAGCGGGATGCCGTGCCTGGGAGAAAGCGAAGCAAAGACAAATGGTAACCTGCACTCCTTTCCCAACAGATTGTTTCTTTGTGGATTTTATTTGGTTTTGAAGACAGCAAGATAAGGTGCACAAAGGAAAACGCGGGTAGTGCCCAAAGGGGGAAATTAAGGATGAGATTAAGATAAATTAGGGTAGAGGGATATTGCTGACTAATGCGATTTATCTCGAGGGAGGCGGGAGACAATCAGTGTCTACCTCAGACATGCTGGTAATTAGCAGAACGGCCAATACGTAAACACGCGTGACCCTGGAGAGAACCGCTCACACACACGCACATCAACACACACGCGAGGCAGGGACCTAAGCATAACGTAAGGTTAAGTATACTCTCACGGGCCCCTATAGACCTGCTGAGAAACACACACACAACAAGCTTTTCTAATTGTTTTAGCACTGTTTGTTCCAACCATGAAGTTAATTGCCCACAGTGGATCTCAAATACAATCAGATGATAGATGGAGCAGTTTGAGAGCCTTCAGCCGTCCCAAAAGTGACTGTTCTTGGATTCAAAGTCTGTAATGAGAGTTTGTAGATTACCTTTTCAGCCCTTAGACAAAGTTTAGAGGGTCAACATCATTTCCTCTCAGTTCCAAAGCTGCTTTTAGCCATATCTATATATTATTGATATATAAACATTTTATTTGATTTAACATGACTGGCAGGAATATTCAGAAGAAGGTCCAGATACCTCGTGGATATTTTTTCCACAGATGAATCCATGCTAATAGTTTTAAAGAGGGCTGAATGTTCAACACACATTATCAAACTGTCAGAAATATTTTTAATCATGGTCTGTTAGTATGTGAACTTGAATCACAGGTGTTCCAATTCTGTGGAACATAAATGTTTCCATTCTAAGAAGAATTTTTTTTAGCACTACAGGAATAGAAATAATTTCCGGTCAATCAATCTATGATCCATTTGTATCGTCTTGATTACACCTTACACTTTGTATACACCTTGGTAACCAAGATTATTTCTTTACTTTTAAAGGTGCTGTATGTAGGATTGACACAGAGTGGTTGAACTAGGTATTGCAGTCCACATTCAAAATATTGGAAAGGATTTTTTACCCGGCCCCTCCTCAGGCTTGATGCACATGCAGGTTGCCAGATTGATGACACAAACAGGAACGAGCGCAGTTATTAAATGAAATACATTTTGTTCTCCGCCAACTGGCAACCCAGGGCCCCGAAATAGAATTAGGTAAACTGGCAGTGGGCGGGTTTCACAAACCAAAACAAAGACTGACATTCTGGCCCAGAATGCACATTTTCAAATAATGAGAATAACTGTGAATGTTGCATTGTTTTTCAGATAAACAAATATGTTAACTTTCCATGTTTCTTAAATATCTGAAACATGTTATGGTATTTCTATGCTTCAGTAAAGTCAAAATCTTACATACAGCACATTTAAGATAATAGCGTGTGAAACCCTTGTTTGGTTCCATTTCACGATATGTACAGCCAGTGATGAAAACTTTGTAACAATGCTGTAAAATTAGTTTTAGGCTGTCAAGGGGTCTATGATTACCAGACAGTGCTGTAATATGAAATATGAATGAGCCAGATGCTGATGGTTTTCATTGAAAGCTAAATAAAATTAAATGCATTTAGATTCAAAAATAAAATTGAGTTGATGCAATTTGGAAATAATCTCAGATCTCTGTGAAATCTCAGTATAAATTGGCATGACTTTAATTTAATCACTACAAATGTAGTGCTCAAATGAGTTCTGTTATATATATGGGGGATTCTTCAATTAAGGGAACTTTTAGTTTTTAGTCCCTTAGACTCAAAATGGTTTAAAAAAGTTTTTTTCTTTTCTTTCAGAATATCAAGTAGTCAAAAATGTACCTAATTAAAGTATGTATGTATGTATGTGAAGAAAGGGAAAAGGCACCAATCCGCACAGACTTCTGATCTACAGCTGTTCCCATTGTTACAAGTCTAATATTAAAAGTGAAAACGACCTCTTTCCAGATGTCTTGGCTTGATGGTTGGATGTCTTGGCTTTAATTTGACCACAAAAGAGACCGCTCCATCTTTAAATTCTAACCCACTACAAATGAATTTGAATTGAGCAGTGACTGACATGCATTGGCACTGCATCAGGCACTCTTCACATGACTCTCTTTTTTATCAGTGACTAAATAATCCCACCTTTATCTACATTTCAAAATAAGATAAGCCTATAGCGAACGAGCACATACTCAGAGGGGTCACTTACTGGTCATCAATTAAGGCTTATCGTATTTGTCATTTTGGATGGAGTCATGCTGTTGAAATAAAGCAGTTTCCTTAAATGGCTCAGATTTATTTTCCCGCTATTGTATTTAGAGTCTAAAACCCACCGCAGGGCCCCTCGTTCTACACCAGTAACCCCATAATACACATACATGCATATAAAAACACATAAGTACACGCAGACCAAAAGCAGTTGCACAACCACAATCCATCTGGGACTCTGCACATCATATGCAGAGCGTTCCAAAATATTCGTGCATAGGTTCACCGCAGAGGGCTGTTGTTTTGCTTGGTGATCAGGAGCGTGGAAGGAAACACACAGGGTATGAGTGTCCCCCTATATGAGGAGAGCTGTGAGGAGTGAGTGACAGCTAACTATCAACTAGCGGCTGTTAAATCGAGTGGAGCCATATTGAAAGCCGTTGGTTTTCATAATATCCCTAGACACAAACACATGAGATTATATGAGTGAGGTTTGACAAGTCATGTCCAATTTAAGTGGCACATAAAAATAAATAAATCAAATTAATTTTATAAAATTCAAAAATAACTACAAAGAAATGTATTTACAACAACTTTCAAAAAATCATTTTTACAGTGTACAAAGTGGTAGCATTTAGTTATTTCTTCCTGTTTAGCCTTATGAGGAAAACACTTTCTCTTTGCAGAACATACAACATTCATATCACAGTCTCTCATCTTTAGCAGCTGCGCAGGTATCTCACCACCTGATTGATAGCTATCTCTATATTTTTTGCCATGCACTATATTATGTAACTGGTACCTTAATTTTCAAAAGCCAAAACATAAAATAAAATAAATAAAACATAAAAACAATCTGATGAATCTGATTAATGCTTATCTACTGCAGAATTTAATTTAATTGTCTAATTTATATTAGTTACATTATTTTGTAGTCAGAATGTTGTAATAGGCATCACAAATGCAAATGTCCCTGTGGTGTTTAGTTTGAATCAAAACTATTCGTTTTTCCTTACATGTGATCTTTTCTTTTTTACTTAATGCTTTTGAAAATATCTTATGCTCACCATGGATTCATTTATTTGAACAAAAATACAGCAAATACACTAACATTGTGCAAAATAAATATAAAATAACTGTTTTCTATTTTACTATATTATAAAATGTCATTTATTCCTGTGATGACAAAGCTGAATTTTCAGCATCATTACTCCAGTCTTCAGTGTCACACAATCCTTTAGAAATCAT
The DNA here is from genome assembly GCF_023724105.1 of Carassius gibelio. Lineage (NCBI taxonomy): Eukaryota > Metazoa > Chordata > Actinopteri > Cypriniformes > Cyprinidae > Carassius > Carassius gibelio. Next base: position 6,031,852 of record NC_068381.1, read on the forward strand.
TCTGAAATGCTGATTTACTGCTCTAGAAACATTTCTTATTATTATTAATGTTGAAATCCGGTTTTTGCTGCAATATTTATTTATTTTTTGAGGGTAGAAATTCTTTTTTTTTTTTTGCTTGGTAGTGTAAGTATGCATGAATATGTGTGTGTTTATGTGTGTATGCTCATCTCTATGGATCAGAATATCCTCACCACATTGATTAGTGGATCCTTCTGTCTTTGTGGTTTAGCCTCATAATGAAACTCAGTTCTCCTGTTCCTTGCATTCACATCCAAACCTTTCATGCCACCCGTTCTTTCTGGCTCCCGTTCAAAATGACACTTAGAGGAGTTTTAGCCGAGCCTTGGCCGCTGTTTCGGACAGGAGCTCCACTAAATCAAACAATGTGCCTTCCTCCTCTCTCCTTAGATGAAGCATTACGCTTTCCAAAAGAGCTGAGCGTTCATTTATATGCCTCGGGCTTAATTCTGTCATTCGTCCTTGTATCCTAATCAGATTCAAGCTTTGTTGTTGGACTGCGAGCCTGTTTCCTCACAGCTGGTTTTAATTCGCTTGGGCCGTAGAAGTACTAATGTTCCTCTATTGGACAGATTTAAAGGGTAAGGTTAATTGCAATGCACTATTTTACCAGCCATATCAAATTACTCCATTAAAACAATTAATTAAACTTGAAATCAGGAGACATAGCAGCGTTGTCCCATGAGCTCTCCTCTAATAGAAGAATCTGATCTATTCTTTACAATGCTTTGTTTCTTCTTCTCAGTCATTCCTGTGCCATTATTTCACTTCTCGTCTCTCTTTGTAAACTGTTGTTCCACTTCTCCTGCCAATGCACCATTGAGCGTTTGCACATTAATTCTGATATGGGAGTGTTTGTGTTTAGAGATATTTGGCTTAATGCATAATAAATATCATATCTTTATATGATTCTTTGTTTTGGTGGGAGCCAGGCACAGGTGGAGGGAAGATGCTTTCAAAACCCCCTCTTAAATGTTTCCGAGAGTTTTGGAAGCCTCTCTGTTTTTAAATAGCGAGAGGAGGGAGGTATTTTTGACGGAATCAAAATATATTCGTAGCAGCAGCAATGAACCGAGACACTGGGATGGTGTTCCTGTCTTCTGAATAACACAGACGCCCAGAAACGGTGAAACTTTCAACAAACTGAAACTTGCTCTTTAACTCAGGTGCTTGGGAACATTTGGGTAATTTGTCACATGGAATTCTCCACATGGATTTAAAAAGAATCAAAATCCTGTCTTCATTTACTCAACTTCATGACTTTATGTCTTGTGTAGAAAATTTTGAATTATGTTCTTAACATACCATGAAAGCACATAGTCACCAGGGGGGTTTGAGGTATTTCTAGGACCTCATTTAAGGAATAGATCCTAATTTAAGCCATTATTGATCGAAAAAACACTGTTTAAGTCTCAAACCTGGTCTCAAATCCCATTGGTTCTTCTGCATATTCAGACAATTAAACCATTCTCAACTGTTTAATCAATCATTAATAAATATTCAGTCATTTTTGCGTAAATGAATCATTTAAGAATATAATGTTCTCTGCCTTCAAACTGATAAACATTTCAGCTTCAGCATTGTTTCCACAAGGAAATGTTCCCTTAATAGTGCCTTTCCCCGTTTGTTTCCTCTCTCTTAAATTTATGGCCATGATAAACAGTTTTCTGGGGCAAACTCTAATATTTTTCAATTCCCAGAATGGTGGTATAAAGCAATATACTGTTGCAATAATCTTAAGAAAACATTGTCTCTGAGCAGGATTTAGCTTCTTTAAAACCTCTAGGATTCTCGTATGGTCAAAAACTCATTCTCTCTCTTTGATTCATCTTTTTTAATATCCACTTAGAGCTTTTAGTAACAGTTCTCCCTTCACACTTATTTTGCCCTTGTTTTATGAACTGAGGTGAGATTGTAACATGGGGATTTTTGTGGGTTTTGCTGTTTTTATAGCTCATACGAGGGTTTGCTAAGGCAAGAATGATCTGATCTAATGAAGCTTTCCTTGTTCTCAGATCAGTTTTCTTACCCAAATCCACTCTATAGCAAGAGGCCATAGGTCATTGTAGAAAGGGCAAGTTCACTGTCAAAGCTGTCCTTTCTCATTGTCATTGTTTTTCAGACACAAGCCGGTCAACTCAAACTTAAACCTGCGTGTATAATGTGCTTTCAGAGCAGGTTTAGAAGCTGTTCACAGGACAGTTCAGCTGTGCAAAATATCATTGTTTGGTTGAGGTAAACATGCTAAACTCTTAAATGGAAAGTTTCTTTATTGTCATTGGTATCCACCAAATCTTTCAGTTGCATAAAAAGTTATTTTTAGTGGGAAAAGGTTTTTTTTTTTTTTTTTTTTTTTTTTTAATAATTAAGGTTCTTTAAAGGACCCAAAATAGTTATTATATGGCATTGCTATGAAAACCCCATTTTGGAACTATATTTTTGAGAGTGTAGGTAAGGTGTATTCAATTAAAGCTCCAATACCTAAATGTTCCTGCAGGAAAGATCTGGACAAGATCTGGCTATATCTAATTTCAAAAAAATAGAAAAGAGTATTCAAAATAAATTAGATTATGTCTTGTGTTCTGTTGTGTTTATTATCACTATTTTAATTATGATAAATGACTTGATCTTGATCATTTATTATGCAGCTTTCTTATATGCACTGAATAAAATAAAGTCACCTTCAGAACAATTGACCATGAATTTGGGGGTGAGATAACCATATTTACATATGGACCAATACATTGAGCAATGGTGTGTGGAAATAATTATACTTATAAGTATGTGTTCTATTCTCCAGCTCATGATTTTCAGACTATAAGGTATTGTTATGATCATTTTTTTATAGATAAAAGGGTGCATTTTTCCTTTGGCAGTGGTTTTAGGGTGTGACCTCTCAAAGTTGTCCTAATTTCTTTCTACCTTGTTATTACCAGTCATGTTTGTTTTATAGCAGCCAATATGGTGTGTGCTGCACAGTTATTGTGGGATGTTTGTGTGTGTCTATTTTTGTTTATGTGTTAATGTGTATGTTGCTGGCTTCTTAATATTCTAACGGAAGTACAAGCCAGTCTGACTATTCGGGGTAATGTCAGTGTAACTTTAATAAATGAGGATTTATTAGGACTGGGAGTTTGTCAAAGATCCAGGGGTCCTGACACACTGTGCTCACAGTCAAATTAACGCACACGTGTTACCTGTTAAAATTCCTTCACCAGAGCCTGCACTCGATCCTGTCACTTAAAGATCCCAGCTCACATGAACTATGAGAATTTGGAATATTCCAGAAAAATCTTAGTTTTCCACAGAGTGTATAAACATTTTTTTTTTCGTAAAAATGTTGACTAATTTATTTAATTGACTTTCCATTTATTCCATTCAGAGGATCTTTGTATTTGCAGATACTAAAGGAAAGGAGAACATCATCTGATTGGCTCAGGGTGCGTGTCAATCACACAAATAATGGCCAACAGCAGTAACTGCCCATCTTTTCTGTACATTTTATTTCACCATTCATTTTCTCGATTAGGATTTCAAAATTAATAAACAAAGACTTCAAAAGGCATAAACCAAACCAACAGCTCCAAGTAAAGTCAAAACATTATGACATTTTTAAGGTAAAACATAATTTGAACACCAGGAAATATACTACTGTTCAATTGTTTGGGGGAAGGTTTTATTTATTTATTTGGAAAAATTAATACTGTACCTAAATTGCACAAAGACACACTAAATTAATAAAATGGTCAATAAATACATTTACAATAACACAGTAATAATGAAATATTTTTTATATAAAAAAACTTTTTATATAAACTTTCTTTTCAAAGAATCCTGAAAAAATGTGCCATGATTTCCCCAAAATATGTAAATATTAATAAGAAATGTTTCTTGATCACCTCCATCATCGTATTAGAATGATTTCTGAAGGGAGTAATGATGCTGAAAATGACCCATCACAGAAATAAGTTACATTTTAAAATATATTAAAATAGAGAACAGTTATTTAAAATTGTAATAATATTTCACACTTGTACTGTTTTTACTATATTTTTAATCAAATGCCAGCTGGTTGAGCATAAGAAACATCTTTCTAAAACATTAAGAAATCTTACAGACTTTTTTCATTGATCTTCATTTGTTGGCGGTCATTCCCTGTTTGGGGGATCTTATCTTCAGGATTCATGGGTAATGTAGTTTTACACCTGGAATTTGGTATTTAAATATGATTTGAAGTTAAAAATAAGATTATTGATTGCTCATCAGAAGATAAGTAACCTTGGAACAAATGGCAAGTCTGGTTTACATAAAAATGTTTAAAATATATTTCTCTGTGGAGAGAATGGATGGGAATTTTACTTCCAGACTGCAAATGTTGTGCTCAGTTGGTGAATGTTTACAATAAGAGTTATGTTTAAAAAGTTAAATGCTCCGATCCAATTTCCCTCAAACGGGGGGCACTTTGAGAAATTCAGGATTTGCATGTTTGTGTTCTCACCAGCTGGACCTCCCCTTTGACCGGAAGCTGCCGTGTGGATCTGTAAAGTGTCCGGTACTTTGAAGTGTGAGGGGCCAGATTGTCATTCAGTAGAAGTTGTGTAATTACAGGGAGCTGGTCTGAAAGAAGCCAGAGGGAAGAGTGTAAGTGTCTCTGAAATATGTGCCCTCTAAGTTATAAATCGGTTCAGTGTGACCCATAGAGGGCATTGCGTCGAAAATGATTGCTTTTACACACGTGACCCCTCATGGTCATTACTCGCAGGCTGTCAACACCCTCTTTTCATTTTGGGGTCAGTACATGTGTAAGTTACTAAACTAAATGTATTTAGACATGAGAATAGTGCATTAGGCTATCTGTTACTATAAAGCTTACATAATCATAATAGTTCTATGCATTGGCCACTGGTCCATAATAATTTACTACCAGGTGAGAGGGTGATGGAAAGGACTTGTGGGAGTAAAATACAGCCACTGGGTGTGCAGGCAGCTCAAGGCCATTGTTAAGTGCCATTCATTAATTAAAAGCACAAGCTGGGGTCAGAGGTCATATCCTCTCTGGTGGTTTGACGCCACAGCCATAGCCAGTCTGACGCTCGGCTAATAAGGTCTGCTTGACTTGTTTGGTCTGAGGGGGTTTGGTGATCAGGGTTTGACAGAGCTTCAAAGACTAAACACATAAACAGCATCCCAGTGGTACCCTTTTTGCCAAAACAAGTTGAGCTTGAGTAATAGAATGAGACCCAATTTAGGGCTTTAGATTAAGGTAGCTCAGAAAGATTATAAGATGTTAGGGAGGAAGGGTTCAATACAACAAAGAATGTCACAGTAGGATGAGCATTTAGTGCTTTTTGATATTTAAAATGGCCATTTAACTTGTATTTTGTTTGCTGACCGTTTAGTGTGTTCATTTATTGCAAAATAAATAAATAAAAAATAGCAGAATAGAACACTTAACGCAATAAATTGTATTAATGATCGATATTTGGTGTGCTGATGGTGTGAGATGTTGCAAAAATCTGGAGGCAAAATCTGACATACATATATTATATATAAAAATCAGCATATATTCTCTCTGGTTGTAATTGCAGTTGATTTGATTTATGCAGGTTTTTATCTAAAACTATTAAAATGCTGAAATCAAAAATATAATTTTTAGATGAAAAACTTTAAATATTTAAAGGAAATTTAGAAGTATTGCCTTGGCAGCTAACTAAAATCAAATCAACATTAAAATCCAACATTTTAAATGTTCTTTCTTTTTTTTTCTTCCGTGGAACATTGCTAGATTACTAAAAACTAAAATAAAAATAAAGCTATATAAATGCGTAATTAAAAACAAAACGAATGCAACTTGAACCAAATTTTAAATTAAACTTGAAAATATAAAAATAACAAACATTTTAAACCTACTATAATACTAGTACTAAAAAATATATATTGTTTTATTTAATTTTTTTTTACTTCTTGGTTACACTTTGGGAGGTTTTTGGCTACATTTTTGGTTTTTTGCCACATACCAAAAGTGTTTGGCATCATCAATGTCAATATGGCGTCATGCATTTTGATCCACGTTTGACTACATGAAAATGCAAATGATTTATTCATCACAGAACTATTTCAGAAGCATCTCCGGTCAGTAGTCTTGATTCACTGATTAACAGGTGAAAACGTTCGTCAAACAGGTGAAAGTGTAAATCTGTTTCCACAGGCCTGATGGTCTGTTTCCAGTTGTTAGCTGTGGATCTAATGCACTCACTGTAACATCATGTGTGACGGAACAGCCCACTGTCCACAGCTGTCCTCAGTATGAAATAAGCCACTCATAGACAGAGCGGTGTGTCTATCATGTTTAGCGTGGGAAAGCACACACCCTCACTATAACATGTTGTTACCGGCTAATCTAGAAGTCAACATGTGTTTAGCACCAAATGTAACAAGTAAGCAAGTAAAACAAGTTGAGGGACATCCAAACTTATTTTATGATGTTACCGCTGTATCAATTGGTAACTGAACACATGACAACAACTTTATTAGGATGATTTGATTTGTTTTTTAATTTGATTCCCTTCGTATAAATGTACTATACACTATGTACTATAAATAACACATATTTATCCTAAACTGAAACATGCAGTGACTTCCCCTCTTCCAAATGTCTGTGGATGTTTGTGTTGTTGAAGTCCATGTCAGCGGCTGATACACACACACACACACACTCACTCCAGTAGTGTTAAGACATGTCAACAGAGCACGTGAGGGGGAGCATGAGATGACAAATTGTGAATAATAATGGTTTACGGCAGAAAAAAATGGCACGCTCTTTAGGTGAAGAGGCCGTAAATTAAGAGCCATTAAGATCCTTTGAAGTGTGGAAAGTCAACGCTGTGCTTGTTCAGTCCCAACACTGAGGTGTCAAGAGCTGGCTTTTAGCTGTTGCAGTTTGGACGCCTTAAATGTAAACTTGTTCTCTCTTGTTTAGAGTTCTTGCCTTATTTTATGGAAACTGAAATTAGAAGATAGATGAAGAACACAGTATTTATCTAATTCTTTGTAATCCCTTACAGTCGCCTTACTCTAAAGTACAACCTCATTACAAGCCTATATCCTGAAATAGCATACGGTTCTTCCAATGCAATCATGCAGTATGTATACTGTGTAATGTATGCAAATTGGCAAACTACCATTCAAATGTCTGAGGGGGAAAAATCATTCTGTTATTCAGCAAGGTGCACTAAATTTCTCAAAAGTAACAGTGAGACTTTGACCAAAAGTAATATTACAATGTTTAACATTGTATTTTACATTATATAAGATTTATATTTCGAATAAAAACTGTTGTTTTTAATGTTCTATTCATCAAGGAATCCCGAAAAAAGGCAGCACGACTATTTTCAGCATTGATAATAATAAGAAATGTTTCTTGAGCAGTAAATCTGGTCATTTGACCAAATTGTTGCATATTATCAGTGTATAAACTGTGTACAAGTGTAGAAATTAAGTGTACAAACAATTTTCACTCAGAAATTACTAAGAAATCTCACAAATAGTTACAAAGAAACAGTAAATAAAACTAAATAAATGTTGAAATCTTGAAGTAGAAATAGTATTTCTTGTAAAACATACTTTTTTTAAACAGTGTACTATTTATAAAAAATAACTGCCACTATATGCTAGTCTGGATAATATATAGTATGCATGCTAATATTTCATTATGAATATATATTGTATATGACACACATTAAGTTTGATTGATTATGATCTTGGTTTAATATGGACTCAATTTATTGATAAGCTCATAATATACTGAGTCACTTTATAAAATGTAGTGGGTTGTCTGCATTGATTGAGGATGAATGTGTTGCTTGTGTCCCTCAGTTAAGAACGCTGTCTATGCTAATGTGCATTTAACAGGTCATTAGCTATCACCTGATGCTCCTCTGGGTTCTGGGTAAAGAGAGATGTATTTAAAGCAGTGATCTACAATACAGTTTGGGCTTCAGGTTACCAGCCTGGCCTGAAACCAGACAACCCAAGGTCCTTCGGGACGGTACGCAACCCATACTGACAGACGAGATGAATCATGTCTATGCATGACTGTGCCTCACATTGCCATTTGAATGCTCAGGCCCTCTTTTAGCTAGTCACTGGCACTGACAATACTGAGCAGACATCTGTGAACTCAGGTTATTTTGTTTCACGGTCGTTTCAACTGGATTTGGCAGATGTGTGTTGCGTACAGCTCTCTAGTATGAGTGGCTGCTACAAACTACGCAAGGGGTGAAAATACTCCTGTTTGAAACCCTATCAGGCCACAAATACAGCTCTCAAAGGGGACAACTGTGTCTTCCTTGGCCCAAGTCCATATACACAGACAGACAGTGCTTCTGGTGTCTGACTATTATGTTCCGAGTTATTTGGGAGTCTTCACTGAAGTGAACTGAATATTCTCTGTAGAAGAGGATATTTGTTTTCAACGTTGAATATAATAAGAAATCAGCATATACAAATATTTTTGGACAATCAGTTGAAACTGAAGTCACATGAATATATTACATTTGAAAATATATTCAAGGAGAAAACAATTACTTTAATAATATTTCAGAATATTACTGATTATCTGTATTTTAGAGCAAATAAATGGTGCCTTGGCAAGCATAAGAGACTTCTTTCAGAATAATCTTCTGGTTTGGTTCATTTGTCCAGTTGACGGAAATGCTCTTATATTCCTTCAGACATTGAATATTAACTGTAGAGGGGGATTTTTGGCAGTGTATCTGTGATAAATTTGGCTTACAGTATGCACCTGAGAGACTGGAAGAGAAAGGGAAATCCACACACCTGCACATAGAAACATACTCAAAGCAAACCAACAAGACATCGCCATTACTTATTCACTACTCGGCAGGATTTCCAGACAGCCAGCAATCGCCTTCCCTCTTTTTTTCTGTTTTATCAACTATTCCTTTTGCTGGAATCCTCTAGAGAGGAAGACAAACAGCTGAGATAGAAAGCAAAAGGAAAAAGTCAGAAAGGAAGGAGAGTATTATATTCTTTATTTTATATAATTCATTTGAGATAGTAATTCTTTATTTTTATTTTTATTAAAAATATACATTTTTACATGCATTATGTGTTTGTCATAAAAAAATGTATAATGGTCAAATGTTAATGCTAAATGCAATTTACAATACTTAAAACAAACAAATAACATGGTTATGTATTTATTTCTATATGTTTTTTCTTTTCAAATTTTGGCCTATTTGTCTGTATACCTTCCCTTATCTAATGAACATTTACACAAGAAATGCATCTTATTTGCCTTTTAAAGAAATGGGAACAGACTGAAAACTACTTTGTTTTCCCCTGTCATCGGGTCAGTGGGTCAGACTTTAGTTTGGTGGCTGCCTCGGGCCATAACACTTGTCACATTACACATTCAAAGCAACAAAGCTACTGTAAGTGTGTCATGCCGAGAGAAACATTAACAGGTCTTCATGTGAGTGGGACAACTGCCAATTAAAAGCTTTGATTAGTGAGGACTGACCACAGGACATCTGCCCCAAATGATTCTCTGTGAATGTCTTGGGCTCCTGTGGATGTTTGTCATGTAAATAACAACAGCAGATAACAGCAGGGAACACACACCCTCTCCGCCTTTAAACAAATCTTAAACTCATTCAGTGTATGTCTGTGTATTTTCATAATGGTATTGCATGTAAAAATGTTTTATAAAGAAATGGGGGGTGGGGTATCTTTTGTAAGTTAATGGGGAGTTTAAGTTAAAGAAACAGTTCCAGGTTTATTTTAGAAAGTTAAGCTCAACCTATCTATGATTCTATGAATCCTGGATCTCTCTCTCTTCAAGTGTTCAAGTTTGTGTGTTATCCTATAATGGGAAAAATAAACTGTTATTGATAGACAGAGAGTTGCCAGCGGGTTGAGGACCTCAGAACGAACCCTTACAAACATGTTTTCAAAAGAGCCGCACTCCTGCTTTAGGGCACCATGCCATCTCAACCCCTATGCCATCTCAAGCTCTGGCAGCTTGGCACTGATCGCTAACTGCCACATGGCTTGATTAGACAGGCCGCCCTGTCCTTGACATGGACAGTTCTCTGCATTGCACAAACACAAGCGTAATAATCTTTACAGGATTTTTATGCAGGCAGGAACAAGCTGCACCTTCCACTCTTCAAGATATGCATTTTCAGAGTTCACATACAGTTTGCCTCGTATTCTTTGATGTTTTCTACATTAATAAGGCAATCAAAATGTGATAAAGCAATTTTTACAGCATATCCCATGATTTACAGCAGGGTTCCTCAAATCTTGCCCTGGAGGGCCAGTGTGCTGAAGAGTTTAGCTCCAACCCTGATCAAACACACCTAACTGTGATTTTTAAAGACATTGATTAACATGCACAGGTGCAGGTGGACAAGTGGATCTCATGGGCCAGATTTGAGGATCCCTGATTTACAATGATGGAGGTTCACCACAGAGCGTTGTGATTTTTTTTATTTTATGGAATAATCATGTTTTCAACATGTGGCAACAATAAAAAAATTGTATCCAGAAAATTGGGAATCATCATGCCGTGCGGAAATATAAAAAAGTCGACATCAGGGGAAATGATCTGAGGGTTTAAATGAAAACAGAACAGTCAAAAAGTCCTGGTTTTGGAATATAGCTTAAGTTTATAATCTTTTACATTTTATTGTGTATGTGTGTATACAGAATATATATTTCCTGAATAATATAAGTCTTGATTATGATTTTCATTACTAAAGAAAGTATTTTTACACAAAGATTGAAAGGTCTGTTAGACTTTAGCAAGCTTTATTGCATTATATGCCAATGATGAATGTTCGAAAATGGGAAAAAGATATCTTTTTCTTCAAAGATTTTGGGTCTTAACAAACTTTCTTTTTGGTATCTTAATTTTTAAGGCCCGATATGGTTCAGTTTCAGAGATAATGGGATCTAAATATGGCTCCAAGAGTAAGTAGTTATATTGTACATATTCTCAGTAGTCAAAAACCAAATGTGGGTCATTTGGTCAATTTTGGTTTTCATCACTTTTCTATCCCTTTAAATCTCACTAAATTCAGTCTTTCACGCTGTAGTCAGTCCTTCGTTGCAGGTGTATTAAATTCATGTGTTTACTGAATCATTATTGAAGGTAATGCTACAGGAAATCACTTCCGACGTTTATGTGTCAGTAAGCAAACTGAGGTGGGCAGCCTTCCTTTCAACAAGTCAAGATGAAAGGAGGTTTTGTTTCCCTTCAGGGCAATGAAAATACTGGAAACAACAAGAGTATAAATCTCTCCTCTAATACAGCCCTGGGTCGTACTGTCCTCAAGCTCTTAATGACAAACATTGACAATGGGAGGATAAATCCAGTGTACTTCTAACAATACAATGAGATAAGCACAAGTGAAAAGGAAGTGGCCAATTATTACGAATGGAAGAGAGTGAGATTGTAAGGCGAGGGTGGAGACCAGGTGAATTGCATTTGCCAAAAGCTCCTTGCAGTCAAATGTCGGATCTGATAAGCCGCCAGGCCTTTGCAGACACCCATATCCCTCGATGTATACTGAGGTATTAGCGTGACAAGATCCAGGTCTGAGTTATGGGACAGAGCATGTTGAGGAGCAGATCATTGGGATGGAGATACACAAAAGGGCTGGGTGGGGACAGGCTGGTGCTTGGCGTGTGAATTATATCATGATCATGAACATAAGCATTAGTGACGGAAAAGACCCTCAGCACTCACACGAACACACATACTCTCACGCGAATACTCCCAAATACCACCCAGACCACGACAGGGAATCACCCTTATCCTCTATGCATGTCATCTTGTCTGCAGAGATACTATCTGCCGGCTCTTTGTTTAACACCAGCAAAACAGATCTGTTTGTCTTCACTCATAGTTAGAAGTGCACTTACCACTCCACAATTCTTTGATGTCAAAGCAGGGAATTTTATCCATTGGTTTTATATATATATATATATATATATATATATATATATATATATATATATATATATATATAAAATTAAAGCCAGATTAATTGCCTTAAGAAGCACAACAAATGAGGCATGCAATTCTCAAGAAATAATAGAAAAGGGAATATTTTAATTTGATGAAAATGTACTCATCCTCAGGCAATCCGTGATGAGTTTGTTTCTCAATCAGAATAGATTTGAATAAATTTAGCATTGCATCACTTTCTCACCAGTGGATCCTGTGCAGTGAATGGGTACCGTCAGAATGACAGTCCAAACTGCTGAGAGTCCAAACATCACAATAATCCACATGTAAAATTTAAAAACTTTTAGAAATATATATATATATATGTGTGTGTGTGTGTGTGTGTGTGTGTGTGTGTGTGAATATACTAATTTATATATAATAATATATATAATACTATATATTTAATATATATATACTATATTTTAAACATCAGATTTAGCACCTTGTGAACAAACTAAAGAGTAGGTTCACATACAGTACATTTAAAAAAATAAATCACAGTAAAACAAACATCTGTCTAACATGAAAGACAATATTTAGAAAGTTTTTATGTCTTGGTATTTGTTTCATTAATAAATGTGCATATAGTGCAGAGGATCAGAGGCTTAAGAAACTCTAGGAAACAACACTGTCTGTCAGAACTCTTATGTATTTATTTTTATTTTTATGTGGCTTTAAATTTGCTTCTCACTTTTCTGACAGGCTGACTGTTGCCAGTTCCATGATCTAACACCTGAATAGTGCCCAAAAAAGTGATGGCTGATTTGAATACCCAAATGAGTAAGTCTTGACCTGGTTCATAACATCGTGAATGCAATACACTAGGGTTTGTGTGTCTTGGAGTTTGAGGGGAATCATGCTAGCTAATTTCTTGGCAGCAGCACTAGTGAATAATGTGTCTGTGAGGGAAAAGTGAAAATTAAAGACATCCACAGAGCCTTCTAATTCTGTCCCTGCAGCTTTCACTGTCTATATCTCTCTCCCTCTCCCTCTACTTTCTGATATGTTCCCTGTTAGCCAAACACCACTCCCACGACATCATTAATACTGTATTTATGCCACTTTTTTTATTGAGACAGATTTAACAATGCACATATTTATATAGTCAGATATTAAACACTGAAAAGCCCAGACATGCATGTTTCCACTCCCTACAGCACTATGGCAGACCTTGCAATCCTTCTCTTAACATATTCTGACTAAATCTCTGTTGCTTTGACAACTTTCCTGTGTTTTCAGATATCAGTCCTGCCCCAGGCTGGTTTTGGGGTAATTACACTTTGGCAGTTTTCGCCTTGATGTCAGAAAAACACACTATTTTGAAGACTTTTGAAGTTTCTGGTATCCCTCTGGGAGATTTGGAGCCTCAAATATAAAAACATACTTACTTTATAATAATCCCTAACCCTTTAAAACATGGTATGTGATAATGATAGTCTAATGATAGTCAGATTTTTTTTATTGGTTTATTAAACATTGAATTTGATTTATTATTGAATAATAATATTTTAATATTTTATACATCATGCTTCCATGGCTAATATAGCTTGATATTTAGTAGGAGAATATGGAGTTCATACTCAAAGAAAAAAATGTGAGGCCGAAACTATCCAATTATAAATAATAATAAATTATAAATTAAGTCTGTTAGAAAATGAATAAAATACACACACACACACACACACACACACCCATGCGAACACATATGAAATTATATTAAATCATTACCAACACAAGGTGTATACCAACATCACGTCACAAAGCAGGGAAGTTGCGTGAATGTGGATCTGACAAAGCAGTTTTAGAGGAAGCGGGTGGTTTCAGGAAGCCACTTTAAAATAGTGAATGTTTCCTGTTTGAATGGTGTTTCCAAGTTGCCCTGAGAATTACAGCGGTGCACGGCAATTTATTGGAGCTGTGAGATAAATTGAGATAAAGTATGAAAGCACATTGTGACATCATTGCATCCCACCTGGCAACTGTGGGACCCTTGTTCACGTCCTGTGGGCGGAGAGGGATGGTAAGTAAATGAGAGACAAAAAAAGTGCCGCGCACTAACATTAATATGCCGCTGTGCATCAACATGCATTCATCATCTATTAGAGCCATCGACAACAATAACGTGGCTCTCGCTGACGCAAGCAACCCGAGGCATCCAGGCAGAAGTGCCTAAGTCAACAGCCGCTGTGCCTTGGTAACAAAAGCATTTCCAACGCCCCTAATCCTCCTGGCTCCTGACTGCCAGAGCCCTGAGGTTTCCATTCAAACTAGACCAAAGAGCTGCCACCATAATGCACGTTCATTTAGCTTTTGCTAGGTTCAAAAATGAGCTGCAATCATCACAATGAGCAGAAGCGCACCCTGTAAAAATGTTTTGTTTAATAAATTGTACTGAACTGAACATATATAATAACATTTAACGATGTAAGATTGAAATGAAGGTGATTTATACTTTAATCTTTGAAAAAAAAGTAATGAAAGGATTGTTGAAGATAATATAAATTGTAATATTAATATAATTCAATTTACAATATTTTACTGTAAAAGTACACAACAGTTAAAATGTGAAGTCTTTTATTTTAAAGAAGTCTCTTAAGCTAACAATGCTACATTTATTTTCTAAAAAATACAATAAATACAGTAATATTGTGAGATATTAATACGATTTAAAATGGTTGAATATATTTTAAAATGTAAGGCGAAGAGTCAACGGGAATGATACATTTTATTTTCAGGATTCTTTGCTGAATCATGTTTTTTTAAAGAAAAGTGTTTTTTTTCTCTGAAATAAAAATCTTTTATAACAATTAAAATTAAACAATAAAATCTGTTTGATCAATTTAATGCCTCCTTGATTTCTGAAAGAAAAGGAAAAACCTTACTGACCCCAAACTGCTGAATGGTGGTATAGCACTATTTCAGTCATATTTATTTGGAAAGCACTTACAGCTTGATAAAAAACAGATGACTGTCCATCTAACAATGGTTATTAAATAACATTGTGTTTCAGAAATTAACTATTTGGTGAATTTTTTTTTTGTGAAAAACCTATCCCTAAACCTAACTGATAGTGTTAACAAAAGCAAACATGAGATGAAAATGCAATCATGACATTTTAGTTTACTTCTACAAGTCTTTGAGGTCTTTTATCATGATTCAGGTTTCACAGGATTTGTACCGAAAAACTTCTCATCATGAATACAGCAATGTACCAAGTGGACTACTGAGCAAGTTTACAATATCAGAAAAGCCAATACATATTAGTGTACAGTTCATGTGATTTGGTGAGGGGTAATGAACTGTGGAAAAACATGTCTTTATTAATCAATAATCTGCCCCTTTAAACATTGTTTGTGTAAAATAGATTAATAGTTTAAGGTTTTAAGATATGTGCGATGCTCTTGAGCACTGCAACCTAAGACAGTAATGATGGCGTTTAACATTATGCATGATGCTGTGTTTTTCAGTTTCGTGTTATTTTCCTCCTCTGTGGCTTGCCTTAAAGCTTTAGTACTGTTTCATGTGAAACAGCTCTGTTATGGAGATTTTATTGCTTTCAGGAGTTTGGGTTTTCTCCCCAGTGTAGTCCAAGTCTTTGTGTTCTGGGGTGTTCCGCCATTGTTCTGGGTGTGGTGGGCGTTGTCATAAAAGAAAAGAGATCCACTCAGTCCTATGCTCTCACAATAGCATAAAATCCAGGTTTAAGACAAAAATCCTTGCTTGTTTACTTTACAATTCGTCCATTTTCTAATCAACCTGTTTTTTTGCATTGACACAAACATGATGTCATTAAGTTTACACAAGAGCTCTGTTTTGCACTCTATCAGGCGTTGATAAGACAATTTCAAAACCTCAAACACTGAGATCATTGTTTTAATTTCTCTTCTAAAAGACGCTTCTAATTGTGCATGCGTAATTATGCAATTTAACAAGCCGTTGCCATCCATCAGTCTAAGGTTTCTATAGAAATATATTTTTGTGTTCTGTAAACACACGCAGTGTTGTCTGCCTTCGTCATTGTTTGTGGTTTATATGATTTTTACAATGGCACTTGTGCTGGATGGTTTGGCTTATTGCAAATGTGCCATTCATTATTCTTAATTGAGATTGGCAAGGCTTTATTGCTTTCATTAGCATTAGCACTGGCATACACACAAGAACAGATCGCTTTGCCTTTGATGTTGGTGTTCTGGTAGCAGGAAGGGAGGAAGGCCACAAGCTCAAATGCCACTGAGATAAACTACAAAAAATTATCATTACATAATTATCATCAACTACTGTGATATTATATTATATTATATTATATTATATTATATTATATTATATTATATTATATTATATTATATTATATTATATTGTATTTTATTGTATTGTATCGTATCGTATCGTAATGTAGTTTTTTCCAGGTAAATCCACATCTTTTTCTTGCAATGTAATGAGGCCATACACATTTATTTCACCACAATTTCTTAATCTTGCTAAGCATGACCAAGTCTTTTACCTTTCAGCGTGCTTTCATTTGTCTTGCTTAAGATGATTGCTGACTCTATAATTGCAAGCTTTATCGGGATCAAGTATGATTTGATTTGACCCTCATGACATGAGTGGTTGATCTCTGTCTGTTTACTTTTTCAGATGATGGAGATAATACAGATGAAGTACATTGTTTAACAAGTCAGCGCACGATACAGCATCTCTCTGAAGAGATTATCGCAACTTCGATTAAAAATGGAGATGGATCATTCTCCAGTTTAGAGTTTGGGAGGAGCACATAATGATGCTTATAATGGCAAAAGTCATAAAGAAAAATATGAAAACGGCTACTTTCCTCACTCCTTCCATAAATTCATCCAGCATAACCTTTCCACCTAAATCTACATTTTCTTAGTATCATGTAGCCTGTTCATTAAAGATATTGATGATCAAAAGATTTCATTGTTTCAGCAATCCATTGTTCCCTTAGGCATTACTCTGGTTACCCCAGCAGGATTGATCCAGTAATAAGTTATATAATAATTGAATATTAACACCGATGGCCAAATTTTGGAATAATTACAATTTTTGAAAATATTCATGAAAGAAGTTTCTTATGCTCACCAAAGCTGCATTTATTTGATCGAATATTTAAAAAGAAATTATTTACATAAAATAAATTAAATGGCTAACTTTCCATAGCAATGTGCAGAGAAAGCTAAACTAGAGTCGTTTTGGACTTTCCATTTTGGAAAAACAGGCTAAACCTGATTATCCTTTCCTGCACGGCTTAAATGAAATAACACTTGAACTGAAGCCTGAAAGTGTTTTGATAGGAATTACTCTGTATATCTTGGGCCTAATGTACAAAAATGCTTGGTTTACTTTACACTGACTTGCATTTATGGTTACTTGACAAAGTTGTACAAAAGTTATATACATTCAACTGCATTCAATCTTGACAACTTTATAAAAATGATAGCTGAGAGAGAAAGGGCATTGATACTAACATCTAATTGGGAACATTACTCATCCTATCAAATTTTATTAATAATAAAAAATAAAAAAAATTCCCGGAGCAACTTGGAAACACCATCCAAACAGGAAACGTTAACTATATTGGCTTCCTGAAACCACCTGCTTCCGCTAAAACTGCTTTGTCAGATCCACGTAAAGTTAAAAGTTGTTTTTGCTTTAAAAACATGTTTTATAGATATATGTGGCTGATTATTCACTTTTGAAATTTTTAACCAGTTCCCTTTCAGACTATCCAGTCAAATCTCCATTCACCCCTATCAGTCAAAATTAGCATTTCATCATGCCTCTGCCCTTCACTCACTTCATCATTCACTTGTTCTTTAAACACCTTTAAACAGTCATTTTTATGGTCAAAGGTCAGATGACAGAATATTTTTTAGTCCAGTGGGCAGAGCATGTGCCCACAAACCAGACCTGTGCCTCCCTTGGACTGAACCCAAACCTGGACTCATAAATGAATCATAACATAATCCTCCTATGATTTCCACATGCATTTGTCTCTGTTTGTCAAGGTTGCTCCATTTGCCCTGAATTAAATCAGTGTTTGAACTGGGTCAAATGTTTTTTTTCCATACCCCCCAACTCACCCCAGCCCAGTGTGTGTGTTCCCACAGAACAAGCCAGGAAGAGGTCTGGACTGGTCTGAAATACATTACAGACAGTGAAGCAGAGAACTCTGGTTTGTGATTTGCATCCAATTAAGTTATATTTATTGAAGGCATTTTTTAAACATTGATTCTGTGTGGTGGAGGATGAAAGAGTAGTTTTACATTTTAATCTGTGAGTGAGTGAACTGGCATACACACACACACACACACACACACTTGGTGGTGGCTCCATTCCAGTGCTCTCGAGAGTGTGGTCTGTTTGTGCTGGTCTGTGGACAGCTGATTCAACCTCTTATTTCCACATATAATGGGGAACAAGTGTAAGGAAACTAGTGAACAAGAAGAGAGAGACTGTCTAGACAACACAATCCTTGGCACAACTGTCAGTCACAATACAAGGTCTTAAATTTTATTCTTCAGTTATTCAATACAGATGGTATTGTGTTTAAGCTTTTGGACTTGCTACAAATAGCTGGTTGGTTGGTAATATATATATATATATATATATATATATATATATATATATATTTATATTTATATATATATATATATATATATATATATATATATATATATATATATATATATATATATATATATATATATATATATATATATATATATATATATTTATATATATATATATATATATATATATATATATATATATTATTTTATACTACTTCTACTGTGATATGATTAAATCCTTCTGATAATTCAATGCAAATTCAATAAACTGACAATTTAAACTTATAGCTAAAACAAATACACTAAGCACAGCCTTAAGAATTGAATAAGGGATTACTTTTTCTTGATTGAAATAAGCTTACAGTAAGTACATTTATATACAAATGTCAAACAGCTGACACATAATTTTTTTCCTCTCTCTTGAAGGTCCAACACATTTCACGTCCTCGCCCTGTATACAGGACCTCGGTAATGGTGACTCATAATATTTCATTCTGCCAAAGCATCAATACAACTTCAGTTCTTATTTTGAAAGTTGACAAAGAGTGTGACCGTCCACGATTCTCATATAAAACCTGTTTTCACAGCTGTAGAAAGAAAATGAGACAAAAAAAAAAAGAACTTTGGGAAAGATGTAAAAACTCTGCTTTGATTTATTTGGAGCAGAGTGTTTGAGCGGAGATGAAGACCTGTGAATGCTCAAGGTGAGAGGCAGAGGAGAGAACTTTTCTCATATATATGCTAATGAGAGAGACGGGACATCAGCTCTACCGCTGGCTTGTCAGGGGGCTTTTTTTAAGTCATATCTTGTCACAGCATAAGGTTCCTATTGAGGCTGTGAGATTACTTCATGTTCTCTCAATAATTCAACCATTTAATCTGCTGTACTGTATGAGTGTGTGTTGTGTGTGTGCTGTACATATGGAAAAGTTCTAGAGTGTGTGTCCATCACTGAAGAATACTTACACCGTAGTTTGCTTTGATTCTCCTCCATACAGAATTTTGGATCTCAACACCCCACCACAGTTCTCTCAGGGTGGGGCGGCACTCAGAATTGAGTTTAACAGCTGTTTATTTCCTGGATTTTAACCGAATTTGATTTAAGGTAGCAAACCGGGAACACAATTAGAACTCAGATTTGAAAAAAAAGGATGATTGAATGATTAGACTGATTTTGAACAATCTTTGGATGCTCATTTGAAGGTTTGCAAACCTTTGAACTTTGAAGCTCTGGTTCAATACAGTTCAATTCAGATTCTAACGATAAATTCCAATAAATGCTAAATTGCTAATTCTTCAATTTAGAATTTTGTCCCAGCATGGCTATCATCGTATTTCACTATTTGCCTGGACATTCTGGGAAATATGTCCTTTTTTGTTCCATGGCAGAATTAAAGTAGTATTAAATGTAAGTAGATAATAACGGAATATTTAACTTTGGGTGGACTGTTCTATTGTCGAGTCCTGGCCTAGTGGTTAGAGAGTTTAACACCTAACCCTAGGGTTGTGGGTTTGAATCTCGGGCTGACAATACCATGACTTAGGTGCCCTTGAGCAAGCTGTTTGTAAGTTAATAGTTTCTTTTAATCAGTTTTTCAGCTGATTCAGAAACAAAGGCTGTTCTTTCCTGGCCATATTCTTTGTTATTAGTATACATTAGCGTTGACCAAAAGCTTTGCGTTGAGAATCCAAGAGAGCCTTTCGTGAGCTTTCATCCTCATAAAAGTAAGGGAGCTGCAGCTGTGGGTGACCGAGTTTGATTTTAAGTGTCCAGAAAACAGGTTTTCCCTGGGGAAAACACATGAGAGCAGTGTTTATTTCCAAGCTCTAATAGCGCTAATGCCTCCTGAGTGAATCAAATGGCTGATGTGATATGTCTTCTTTGATTAGGTACAAATAGAGGCCTATTCAACAGAACCTCTTAAGTTCTGAGACAGGAGTGACTTTTTAACCTCCAGGAATTGAGAAAGAGTGCAGGACGGTTTCCAAATCTCCTAGCACCTGAGGGAAACTAGTACAGGAGACTAATCAGGACCATTAGAGGTAAGATGGGCCCGACCGAATGGTGCAAGGAACAATCCCTGCTTTTTACAGTACTTTAGTGAGGGGGGATGAAGTTGGACAGGAATAGAGATCTTTTGTCTGTTTTTTAAGAGCACTGGAGGACGTTTTCAGAGTGAGATGAGAAAATGAAGCTGTTTTGCTCCAAAGGAAAGTTTCTTCAAAGATCTCAGTATAAATGTTTCAGGAATTTAATTATATTTATAATTATTTTATTTTTTTATAAAACAAATTTCAATCATTCCTAATTTAAAATAATTATTAGTGAAAAAAAAAATCAATAAATGTGCATGCTTATTAACAAAAAAAGCACAGAACTAAAGGACCCACAGTTTGCGACACACACCTCCGCTGTGAGAAAGGTGTCGGGTTATTGACCCCTGAGGTAATCACAGTGTGAACACTTGTGACTAAAGTGTCTGCACCCTTCATAATTACCCAGAGTTCACAGATACACACAGGTACAATAACACCTGAAGCCACAGGGTTTTACTGCACCACAGGAATGCAGGCCTATTATTTCTGTTTCACAAGGGGCCTCAGCGTGAGCTCGTCATGTCATCCCACTGAAACATTCAACTAATATTTCTGCAGCCATATTACAGTTCGAGCCCTCGAGGGAAGATTCGATGTCAATACAGCAAACCGGATAAAAGACAATAGCATGGTGGAAACAAATTCACAGGCTCACTCAGACTCCACATCCAGTCCTGACATCTGAAATGCCTTTTATTTCATCATAAAGGACGGGGTGAAGGCTTCTGAGACAGTTGTGTGTAGACCTGCCTCCTCCAGAAGCCCCTCTCTGCCCTGCGCTGAAAAGATAAGTTGTCGAAGTTGTCAGAGTTTGCCTGGAGAGAGACAAGTCAGGCTGCTTTCATCTACAGACATCTTCCATTTGACCTCTGCCAAGTTGTCTTTGAAACTGTTTTATTGCAGGTCGGCGCGAGAGAGGAGGGAGGGGTGATTGGTTCGGGCGGTGCTGAAAAGGACAGATTCTGCTTCATTCTCCGGTTCTGTCCATTCAACCTCTTCAGCCCCGAGCCCAATCTCACCGGCAGGCTGCATTGTGTCTGTAATGTGAATTTTGTGGTGAACATGGATTAAATAGGAGGCTAATAAAGAATGTGGCCCACCGGAAGTGAGCGACAGAAGTGCAGCAATGCGAAGCCTGGAATTCGCTTTTTCAATCTTTTTTTTACAATAGCGGAATGACTTTTCATTAGTCGAAGGTTTTCAAATAACTTTGTGACGTGAGAGACAAAGATGTCTGTAAACTGACTGCTGCTGCAGAAAATCCGACCATCCTATAGATTCTGCTGACCAAGTAGGAAGTGGGTTGTATTCAAAAAGTTTGCAGAATTATGGTAAAAAAAAATTATAAACTTGTGTTGAGTTTGCAGATCTCATATATATATATATATATGTGTGTGTGTGTGTGTGTGTGTGTGTGTGTGTGTGTGTGTGTGTGTGTGTGTGTGTGTGTTGTGTGTGTATGCACTACCATTCAAAATTATGTTTCTTCATTAAGAGCAAATTAAATGTAACTAAATTTAATAAAGACTTTAACATTGTTACTAAAACATTGCATTACATATTTCAAATTAAATATGTTCATTTGGACTTTCTTTTCTTCAAAGAATCCTGGAAAAAGGTGTAATGGTTTCAATAAAAATATTAAGCAGTACAACTAAGTCTTTTTATTGCTGATAATAATAAGAAATGTTTCTTGAGCAGCAAATCTGAATATTAGAATGATTCCTGAAGGACCATGTGACACTGAAAAACATCGTCTGCTAAAATAAGATTTTAAATGTATTCAAATAGAAAACAGTTATTTTATTGGTAGTAATATTACATATATTTGTTTTAATTTAGCAAACTGTGCATTATTTGTAGCATGTTAGATTGCTCCACTTTGTTTGCCATCTGTGTGTTTTAACATTACCTTGTATTTATGTACGTTACATACCACAAAATCCATCCTAATTCCTCCCAGAGGTTTTCCCAAGCATTCCTCGTGGGTTCAACACTCTCTATTTCAAGTAGTCTGAGTGTTGTAGTGGAACAATTTTGCTATCACATTAACTGATCAAGGAAGACACACACGTTCATTTCCAATAGATGGATGTCGTAAAGTTATGTCACTGCATGTCTTACATCAAAGAGAGCAGAAACTCATCCCTGTCTTTCTTTTTAAGCTTCTCAGATGAGTAGATGAGTTGCATGTAAATCTTGTACAGGTAGTTTTTCAACCTTTAAGCATTGGTATGCCTTTTATCTAAATCTCTGTGTCATGTATTAACACGCAAAACATTTACTCCCTAATACAAGAATGCGTTTCTGCTTACAGGCTGAGCTGATAGGACTTGAATGTGTGTGTGTGTGTGTGTGTGTGTGTGTGTGCAAATGGCCCTGTATAAATTAAACCTGAGGCTCTCTAACTGTAATTGCTTTGCATTGCTTATGCATTTCAATACAAAGGCCTGTTTGAAAAAAGCAGCAGAACTGATTCCAGTGTCACACAAAACTGATTTTCAAAGCTCTTAGAGTTACTATCAGAGAGAAGATTTTCACCGATGCAGTCCTTCAAGTGAAACCGCTGAAGTTAACCTTGCATATCTTGCACAATGCTCTCATGTTTAGACCTTTAATGTGTAAACAAATAAAATATTTTGGCCATGGGAAATGTCCACTGCTCTCATTTATAGACCTACTAATAGTGTTTTAAGTGTCCCGTGTCGTAGATAGATCGATAGATAGTTGAATAGTACATTGCAATATATGTTATAATAAATATGTTAATAGAGAGAGAGAGAGAGAGAGAGAGAGAGAGACTGATGGCTAGTTGTTACATTCTTTATGCCAGTGAATAGGCTCTGGGAGTCTGGGTTGTTTTATTTTTGAAAGTTTTTGTATAGACACACACTTTAATGTCTTGGCTACAAAAATCTACTGAAACACACACACACACACACACACACACACACACAATGACACACAATGATAACTTGCCCCAAGCCTATTATTATATTAAAAATATATCCCTGTCTCTATAACATAATTCAGCCTTTAGTTAACTCTTGTTTAAATGTATGCTAGAGTAGTTTTATTGTGTTATTCAACAGCAAATATGCAAAATATGCGATATTTTTCTCATTTAAGGGGGTTATGAAAATGCATAAATATTGCGTTCCACATAGAATTGTGAATTCTTACTATCGAGTTTACTCCACCTAATGAATGTAATCGCATTCAGCAGTGTTCTCCAGACTACTGCTTGACAGTTCGCTATAATGCGTTGAAGATAATCATGCCAGCTCGCGCTGAAGGGGCGGTGCTTTAAGGTAAAGTCCCACCCAATGGGCGTGCCGTATGCAAATGAGCGACAATGCATCCACCTGCCAGGCTGTTTAGGCAGTATTTGAGGCGAGCGAATGAGTGCGGGTAGAAGTGTGCCTCTGTTTGGAAATACTCAGACGAGCAGTCACGGCGCTGAAGCTGTTCGCGGAGTTGTCAGGTGGCTTTTACGCTTCTCTAACGCGTCTTAGCTTGATATCCAAAGGGATTTTATAAGAACTGTACCAAATGAACACCATAATAGAGAAGAAGAAGCACACCGCGCTCAGGTGTTCAGAGAGATAAGGACTGGACCTCACTATAACTGCAGGACCTGGGACATACAAACATAAACCAGAACTCAGACATTTCCTGGATTCATTCTTTGAATTCAGCTCAAAGTTTCTTCTAGACAGTTTGGAGCAAGCAGGTAAACACTGGACTGGATTATTATTATTATTATTATGAAGTACATTTAAACGTCCAGATTTTGTATCTAAATGCAACTTTTTATTTACTCAGTTGGCTTTGCGCTGAATCCAGGTTTCTGTTATGCAAAATGTAATTTCTTGATTTATTAATGTAGTTGTTGCTTGCTGTATATGGGTAGTTGACAACATATCCACTGACTTTTTAGTCAACATGAAGAAATTAGGTTCAGATGAGCTTATTGATATCAAGGGTCTTTTAACTGATCACCATTTTATCACTTTTAAAAGTTAATTTTAAATGATTGTCTATAGTGACAAATTGATTTTCAAAAGTACAGTATTCCACATAGTACTTGAATGTAATGTGGTGCTAAACACTTCATGTATAGAATCAGTAAAAAGGTAAAGTCACACCACAGAAACTGCTTGATGTTTCATGTTCATGTTGGTTAGATTAAGAATAACACATTCTCTGAACTTGCATTACCCACAACAGCTGATAATATCCCTGTATGCCCACAAATAACCTTATATTTCTTTGCATTGTCACTGATTTCTGCTCTCCACTGCGAGACTACTCTGCTGTTCTTTGCACAGCTCATTTCTTGCTGTTTCCCAGCATTTTTCTAACACAAGTTATCCATACACTGAGCTATCCTGGAGCTCCTGTATATATAACAGCACAATAGGCAGTGATGATTGAGTCAGATACGTTTATTTTCATTGCTCTGCTGGGTAGCAGGAAAAAGAAACAAAATGCATTGTCAGAGTACATGCCTTTACAAAACAAACAGCACAACAATTTCACAAACTAGCAATAAACAAACACAATAAATGCAGACATGGGCTGTACATGTTGATAATATAGGGTATACAAACAGGGTAAGAGAATGTAGAAAGCAAGAACTGCATAAAAATAAGTGAGGGCAATTGACCTGTTGATCAGTCATAAGACTTGATTATGAATGTTGACAACTTGCACGTCCAGGAAGGCTCAATTTCTAAGCCAAGTTCGATTGGTTGAATTATGAGTAGCTGAAGAGCCCATTCCATTCATAGTGTTTTATAAGTTTCTTCAATTAAACTCATCGTATTGAAATTGATTAAATCACAATTTAATAATATGTGTAAATGTGGTAGCTGAGGAAATATTTTATTGTGGTTAAAAGTCTTAAAAGAGTGTCTATTAAGTGGGAGTTAAGTTTAAAACATTAATAAATCAAAAGTGTAACTGAAAGAATGAGATTTGAATGCAACACCCTGAATGTTTCTTGTTATCCCGCAATTTTTCACGTAATATAAAAAATGTGTATGTATTGATCTATTCTTTCACTGTATTTGTAAGACTGTATCCATAATTGCTTGCCTCCAACTGTGTCTGTGTGCACTTGTGTTCATATAATTGTTGTTTAATTTCACTGGCTTGTGTGAGGTAAAGAGGCAGAGATTTTAGATAAACAGCCGGACAGTTAACAAATTGCCTGCAAATAGCTGAGGTTTGAACAGCTGCTTCCACTCATAAATGCTGTGCGGCCAGGCAGCGCTTTTTTGGACTGATCGTCTTCCGCTAGTACTACTTTTTAAGTTTTTAAAGATGTTTGTTCTTTCATTAAGAAAAAGGGTATTACGCATGCAGTTGTGTTTAATGTCAATGCCGTGTGGCTTTGGGAATGGTATCATTGATTTTAGATATATCCACACACCAATTTACATTTTTAAGATTAAGTGTCACGCTACCACTGAGCAGAATGAGTGCAGCCCCTCTCTGGGTGGCAGCCTTGTTCCTGTCCGTCTGAAAGAGATGTACTATGTGGCAGCAGTGAGGTTTGTCAACATACTCCCGTGGGGAATATCCTTTTGCTGCATGTTTCAAACAAATGTAACCAAACCCTTGTTTTTGGTGAAATGTTTACTGTAGAAGGCCTCTTAGCTTCTCTTATTAAAGCAGGGAGCCCAGAGATAAAACATGTGGAACTTGAAAATAAATGGAATACATATGGGTGAACAAGATTTCGGATATGACACTGAGAGAATAAGAGAATGCATTAAACATGTATTTTCCTTTTCCTTTGTATATTTTCATTTGATAAGCTATTGCTGCTGTGAGCAGTAAAAAAATGTTATAGCTGAAGGTGAGCAGCAGTTTTGTGAATAAGGCGTAAACCATAATGAATCTAATTTACATAGAAAGGAAGCATGTTTATGCTTTGAAGAATGACAGTTTATTAATTTGAATGCACTGTACAGTGCACTACAGTGTTTGATGAAATTATGGTATGCAAAAGTGTGCCAAATGTTGAATTTGCTCCGTAGTCAATACCAAAATAAATTTTTTATTTAAGTATTTGCATCCTTTAACTTTGGAAAGCAGTAAGTGACATCATATAATTTACAATAATGTGCTTTTTCTTCCCAGTGACCTCTTCAAGCGTGTCTTTCTGAATTCAACGGCTGCACCATGCATTCGGGCAGTCTATGGTCAGTTCAGGTTCTCCTGGCTCTATCTGTCCTAACATTGGGTTCGGACAGCGAACCTCAGAATGCCCCTCGAGTCTTCTTGTCCTTCAAAGGTAAGAAAGTATTTCTGATTGGCTTCAGCTCAATTTGTGTGGCCTGTGGCATTTGTGTGGAACCGTGTGAATGTTCTGGAATTTAATTTCCTCATGTGCTACCTTCTGGTTTTCATGACTGAATTTGATGAGTTGATAAATGTTCTTGGTTCATGAGGAAATTCACTGCATAGATGGATTCTCCAGTCCAACCACACACCGAATGAGTTAAAACCGTCTGTGTGTTTCTAATGGCTTTCCTGTCAAACGTCTCAGATTTTTCTCAGCCAGCTGCGTTCACTTTCATTCTGGAACAGAGTAATTAAAAACACAAACAAGAGTTGAAGAAACAATCATTTCGAAACTTCAACACAGGTCAGAGAAATGTACAGAAAACCAAACATGCCCTCTCAATTATTTCGGAAGTATGTTTTTAAGTACATTTCTGAAATAATCAATAGCAGATGCAAAACAGGAGATGTTAGATGTAAGTGATGAAATGATGGCATATGAGTCTAATGTTTTCAAACATGGCCTGAACTCTCTCACAGATTCACGCTTTTACCTACAAATAAAGCTCCTTAAAAAAACATTTACAGTCTGATGCAGTAAAAGAACATTAAGAGTTCAATTGGCCAGGCTGTGTCTGGGCTTTTAAGAAGCATCTTGTAGAGTTAAATTATCAAGACTACTACATTGCTTGAGATCCATCCAGCGATCAGCCATTTGAGAGAAGGGACTGAGCAATTTCCCTGGTTGCCAAAGGCTCAGGGTCCCAGACCAGAATGCACTTGTGGACTTAATTACAAAAGCTGGCCAGCACAGTTCATTATTCAAGGCTTTTTTCTGCTTTAATCAAGATGGATTTAACACTCCATTGAGCTTGTTTGTAGACCCAGTAGTTTTTGAATGATTTCAAATATTGCTCTCTCAGGAATTGCTTCACTTCCTGAAGCGGTGCTATGCTAGAACCCGTCCCTTTACACAACCCACAGTCTTTGATTAGCTCTGTGATGTCTAAATTGTTCATATAATATATTGCTCTCAGCAGGATCTATTGTGGTTATGGTTGAAAAGGTCATGGATTTGCCATTTTCGTTCGTTCTCTTAGGAAAAAGCTGAGTCGTTGCTTACTTGCTTGCCTTGTTAAGCAGGGCGCAGCAGTATTTGGATTCTGCAGTCGCTGAGCTCTCGAGGCAAACTTACATTTAGCGCTTTTAATTGGTTTTGGCGAGCAACAGCATACCTCATCATAAGACAAACCTGTCGTCCACCCCAAGCTGCAGGCCTACTGATTTCACTCCATAGTGTCTCACAACATGAACAGGAATGTGCTAATTATTGTCAAATCCATGACCGTTTAAAGATTTTAAACCTCCCTTCTCATCTGAGTTTGGTGAATTAAATGATCATTGAAACGTTTCTCTTAAACTTTCCTTGGATAGTTCTCAAAGCTTTGAAGATCTAAGGCCCAGCCCATCTATGTTGAAGTTAGCTTTGTCAACATGTGAACCGCTATTAGATGCGTTGTCAGTTTTTCCATTTTACAGTGCTTTTATTATCAGGAAATCCATGATAAAAGTATACCAAGCCAAACTGAGCACGTTTGAGGCTCATAAAGCTAGAACATCTGACTGTGTATAATACCTTAAATCGATTTGCTCTGTCAACCCACTTAAGGGGTCAAAGATGCGACCCCCACTTACACTAGTGCAGCTCACTTTTTTCTAGTAAAGCAGTTCCACCCCACTTGGAGAGTAAATCAAATAACACCTTAATTGTTCTTTAAGCTTTGCAACTTCCTTCCCCCTTGTGTTGAAATTCATCAAGGTTGTTTCCCATGATGCCGACAGTGAAGGCTTTTAAACCAGTGGCAGATGTGATGCCTTTTCCATATCAGATTTAGGAGAAACCCAATCTTGTTTGGTCTGGTGTAGAAATGGATTGTATTTGCAAATGGAATGACACTGATTCAGTGATGATCAGTCAAACCATTGACTGCACCCAGATGCCGTTTTCAGTCATAGTGCATGTAGAAGTGCATTTTTGAGCCAACAGGGGGTTATCGACCACAATCACAGCTCATTAGATGTAAATCAATGCTGTTTGAATGTAGGATTTAATTCCACCTCTTGCCTCCACCTTTGAAAGGTGACCCAGCATGCACAATTGATTCAGAGCCGTAAGAGTCTGTGTCGCCAGCCTCCCTCCAGAGGGGTTCTGACCCCCCTCAACTACACACACACACATACAGATACAGACACACACACCCCACTGGGTGTTTAGACTAGTTTTGGCTTAACTTGTCCCGCTACCTATTCACAGATATCGGGAGGAATTTGGTAATTGTTTTTGCATCCTGTTTTGCTCCAATAGATGACATTTTTTACCTGATCTAAGAACATTTATCTTTAACCCGATTGCTTGATTTTGTGACAAAGGCAGCAACTGTTGTCAAATTAGCAAAAGAAGGTATACTTTACATTGCTTTGCTTTGAAAATCCATTGGTATGTGTTTATCTGTATCTGTTTTATTTAAATAGATGCCATTTTTTACACTTAAACCAGAACAGTTTGGTTGGTTTTATGACAAAGGCAGCAATACTGTTTTTCAGATCAGCAAAAGAAGGTATATTTAAGATTGCTTTAAGAATCAACTGGCTTATGTTTCTTTGCACTTGATATCAGAACTAATTCATGTAAGACTGGTATTCATGTAAGATTTTAACAAGGTTTTCCAGTTCATATAAAGAAAGAGCATGGATCATTATCATGTGTATGAGTAGCACAGTTTACTGTGTTAATCATATACCCATACATTAGCTAGTGGACACATTTAAAAGTAACAGTTTTAAGTTGACCCAGTTTTTCATTTATCAGAATAAAATGTCGGAAACTGGATAAAACCGGGGAGCCCCATACCAGCTTAGCTTATTTTTACTTGTGTGGTTAACCTCTAGATGCCAAACATGTGGCATTCATAGTAGCCTGCAAATATAATTTTTAATTTCGTAAAATAACTGTTGGTTTTAAGGGGTTGGTTTTGGCCAGAGTGGTGGTGATCATTACACGTCTCATTGACTAATACACACAATACAGCCATAATACACTATAATTAATGTGCTAAGGCCATTACACATGGGTCTGCCAGACAAGGAAATATCACTTATAAGATGAGAACAGGACCGCAAATGGACAGGTTATGGGCAAGTGGGAATAAGTTGGCAGCAGAATCGTATTATATCTTTTTCCAGCTAATGTACATGCACATTCTAGAGTATTTTTCTATGTTCTAGGCTATGCTTTTGGCTCTTTTAATTAAAAGATGGTACTTCATTTCTGCAGCTGCTTTATTGAGCATTCATTTTGATTTGAGTGGACTGTGATCTCCCTCTTATAATGTCTCTGATGTCATCCAATCTCTATAAAGAGTTCGGTGCTGTCATGTAAAATCAGGTCATTGGAAATGAAGTTTGTCGAGAGTGATTTGTTCTCCAGGCCTTTAAGTATCCGCTTTTATAGAAGGAACACTGGACGTATTGTGTTAGAGTGGGTAATGATCATTCAAACCTGGCATTGCGACCACATGAGGATCTCAAGAGGAGATCTGATAAGTATTAATAGACAGATGGATGATAAGGGGAAAAGAGCCATTTGGAAGAGTCCCTCTTTCTTATTCTCTAGCTCTTTTCTCTTTCTTTCTATTGAAGCCATTTCCTCTGAGACTGTTTCGGATTTCAGGAAAACATTCTCTTGCGACACTGGAGGCTCCAATTCACTTTGAGGGCCTTTGGCATTCGAGATTGTGTGACCGTTAACCCTGTGAGGGTGTTCCTGCCCTCCACGTATGAAATGGGCCAGGTCATAGTCCTGTATTAAAATAGCTTCTCTGGGTAAAGATAAGTTGTGTGGACTTACTGGCCCCTAAACCGGAAGAGTCCTTCCAATCGCACAAAGGGCTCGAGCCTGTTGACGCAAAGAACACTTCTAGTTTATCTAATCAATGATTTTTGTCGGCTGACTGATTGTGCTTTAAAACTGGCAGGGTGATATAAAAATAGGCAAGGTTTTGTTGCTGTGTTGTTAATTAATTTACTTAATTATAAGGACAGTAAGTTTCCTAAAAGTGTGTTAGTTTACCCTTGTCTTCCAATTTGTGCATATTAACACACTGACATTTTTTGAGAAATCAGATCAGATTCTTCTGACCTGCACAGAACCGCTCTATAAGAGGGGAATATAACAGTTTTGGTCGTTTGACACCATTTACCCACATTTAACCTCCTTATCAGTGAATCTGACTGCTCATTGAATCTGGCATGGTTCAGTAATCTGGAGTGATATGATGATGTCTTTCGTGCTCCGCATTCCCAAAAAACCTCTGCTCTAAACCATGCAAGCTGCGTCGTAATGCAGCCTGTTTGCATCTCATCAGGACACAGGCAGCAGATGGACCTCACAAACCGGAGCATGCTCTGCGAGTGCTCAGAGTGAGGTCAGTGGATTATCACACCCTTTCACACCAGTTCCAGGTCAGCCGGTTCAGCATGAGTGTGTGGATAGAGGGAGAGGCTTCTGAGTGCTGTGAAATGATGAGTCTCTCAGCTAAAGGCATGAAATCTCTAATATATATGTATATGTATATGTATATGTATATGTATATGTATATGTATATGTATATGTATATGTATATGTATATATATTTAAAATGACAATTAATCACTTGACAATTACCCCACGCTCAATACTGTAATGCAAAATCAATTATTTAACGATTTAAATTGTGAAATATCATTTTAATATTTGTTGTACTGTCTTTTTTTATTACAAGAAACACTGGCTTAAATAAAACTTTTTTATATAAAGAGGTAAGCCTTTTTTATTATATTACATTGTTTGTCTATATATTATACTATATTAATTTTGTAAGGTTTTTTTTTTCAAATATAAAAAAACCTACTAGAACAATGTTATATATTTTGCTGACTTGTGTACTTAAGTTAGTTAAATTTTTTTGATAGAGTATGATTTAGGTATGGACAACTTTAAACCAAAGACCCCGTGACAGCATTTTCTTTCCAACTCCAACAACGTAAAAAAAAAAAAAAACTTGCCCCAATCTGATTCCGTTCTATTTAAAAATGTAAAAATTGTAACGGAGAGTAATGCAAAGCAGGGGAGGGAACCACATCTTGGTTAGAGTGGACAAAGAAGGTCAGTGAACTCTTCCTGTGAGAGGATGATTTCCTGTTTATTGGTACTGAATGCTTTTAGTCATGTCATGCATGTCATGTATTTAAATGTACATCTGCATATCAGAAGTCACATGGGTGGTCCTCATTTCTTAGTTTGGGTCATGGATTGTGTGAGTGTCTGTTTGTGTGTTCCACACCATTTATTGCTGGTCTGTCTACAGATGCTGGAGATTGATGTTTATGTGGGCACCTGGTGAGGATGAAGTGTCTCTAGTAGTTACACACACACACACACACACACAGACACATCAACTCCATATGGATTTTCACTTAATGTTTATTAATTTAAGGGGTCAAAATCTTTAGGTGACTGTTCACTGTCAAATACAGCTCTTCGTAATACTTGATTTTGATTGGTCAGTCGTAGCTTTATAAGGTAAATAAAAAAATTTGTAAAAAAAAGTGTATATTGTCCCAGGGCACCGATTTCCTATACAGCTGTACTAGTTTAAATATTCTGTTTTGTTCTCACATTATAAAATACTTTAAACTCAAACTAATAGTTCATATTTGGTAAGTATTTGATATTTCAGTTAGTTTTGTTTATTTGCATAGTAGCCATAAAATAAGAGGGATTTTTTTACAGTCAACTAGTCATTATTACTAAATAAACCCCTTCAGCGGGTCATAATTTGGTTTATTTACCTATAATGACTAACATTATCCTCTTGCACTCTGTCTTGGTTCTCTTGCGTTTTTTTTTCTCCATCTCTCTTTAGGTCTATTACTTTCTTTTTCTCTTTCCTCATTCCCTTCTCTTTTCTCTTCTCTCATCTGATCCATTGACATGGAGGAATCTCCGTGAGGCTGAATACTTAGCATTCTTGGGGCGGCAGCAGTGCACACTTTTAGCTCTCACAGGAAGAGTGATGTTAGATTTACTGTGGCCTCTTTTCTGGACTCTCACCTGTGCGCTGCTGGGGGTTTTGGGTTTCGCCGTCTGTCAGAGCTCAGCTGTGATTAAAACTGGGATCTTTCCTCAGCAGGAATGCTCAGAGATGCCAATCCACACTTCTTTATTTCATTCCATCTGTTGTATTTGCCACACTGGAGAGTGACACATGAAATCACATTCATGTTTAACTTGTCCTAGTAACTGAGTGGATTGTTTTTCTCACTGTAAACACAGCGTTACCCTGGGAATTTCTGTGGCTTTTATCTATCAATAAGAAACTAAATCTTTACAAATAGGAATTAAGTTTTTGCAACTACAATTAGACACCCCAGTTCTTCATACTGCTATTTAAAATTAGGGTGAGAGGTGAGTTTTAACAAGTCTTAATTAGGTCTTGACCGGAGGATTGTCTCTCAATCCATTTTTAGCCAGCATTTGACCATGTCTGTGAGTTTAGTATAAAACCACTGTATAATTCGTCTTGCATAACCATTTTATTTTCATTGTAGAATGGAGAAATCCTGAATGTGAGCTGCTGTGCTCTCATTGGCTATGATACAGCATAGTGTTAAAATGCGATTTAACCAATGGGAAGACCACTGTGTTTATAATGATCAGATACTGGGAACAAAATTTGTAGTTGAGTTAAGTTTTCATTAATATAATTTATATGGTTTTACAATAATTTTATTGCACAGATGGAATTTTATGCGAAACAAAATGCAGAGCATGTGCCGTTATAACATCTACAGTAGGGTCGGGCCGATAGATGCTGCAATCGTCCATTGCCGATGGCTGATAGACATCACAATTTTGCGCTGGCATCATGATGCCCCTCCCTCCCGCCCCTTTTTTGAATGCATGATCGCTTATTAGTTTCACTATCTTTTTCAAGATTGGCGATCACACGTACTCTGTTTATACTATGGAGTGTCAGTACTTACCACACATTTTACAAGATTATGTGTTTTTCAGTGGTACTGAGGATCTCCAAATCATTCGCCATCATCCACCGTCATCTCTCCTTACACAGTGTCACACTGGTTGCGAAAGTTGTCATGTGGTGCCGCGCCACATCAATTATAAACTGTCTACACTGGACTTGATAAAGGGACCATTGAATGATCCCTTGAAATTTTGTCAGTAACTTCATAAATAGAATGCGACCGCAGTTTACGGTCAGGGATTTGTGGTGTCATGCCACGTCGTCCAGTGTAGACAGCATCATTGATTATGAATTCTATTGACTCATCTATATATAATGAATCTCTATTATAGATCAGTGGTTCTATAGTGTTTTGTTGCAACGTGCCGCTTGCATCTGGTGTAAGAATTTACACTTCAGGCACACCCAACCCAATACCCCCGCCATTCCCTCCATGGGTTGGGGTCAAGAGCAAGCTCTGTTTAATGAGCTTGGCATTATTAATCAGCACACTGTCAGATATTCACTAGATCTGCCCATCTCAAATACTTTCAGATTAAGAGTTAGATTCTGGAGATGATCTGGATTCACTTTAGTTCGCTGATTTATAGTGTGAATGCCTGTAATTAAGTCATGATCATGCAATTCTCATTTCTCAGTGGATTAAACCATATAATATGAAGAAACTCACTGTAAGTTGTTTACAAAGTCAATAATGAGTAACTGAAAACTAGATTGCACAGGCTATTATAGTCCCTGTCCAGTGTTTTCCAATAGGACACAACATTTGTGTTGATCTCAGAGTCCGCCTCTGTATCCAGAGCCTTTGATGCCTTCATTGAGATGCGGATTTTGCGTTCTTCAGTCACTCGACGCTGTGTGCTTTTTGAGTGGGTGGCAATTGTCATGGAAGAAGATGAGCTCTCATCAGCTCTCATTGAAGCAGTGCCAGGCCCCTCCCTCTCCATCACTGACCCTCCACCCACGATCCACCCCCTCTTCCTGGTGGGAAATGGGTGGAGGTATGGCTTTGTGAGAAGATCAACTTTTTTTAAGTTCCCTGTGGATTGTGGAATTGGCAAGGAGTCGGGGGGCGTATTGCACTCCTAGGGGTCCAGAGGGATGGAATGCAACAGGGGCGGGGCTTCATACATCCCTTGTTGTTGTTGATGCTTTGTTGTGTCGTCTCTCCCCCACGTTCATCCATATAAGAAGGGCAAACAGGCAGGCGGGCGTGAGTGGTAAGAGGGCATTTGTGTGGGTTCATCTTTCTTTTCACAGCAGTTCATTCACATTCTGGGAGATCTGGGGGTGGGCTTGTGACTGGCACTGGGCCTTTATTTTTCATCAATGAGTGCCTTGCACACTGTGCCACAGAGCAGCACACATGCACACATTAAACATTAACATGTAGAGATATTGGAGGACGGCTGAATTTTAGTTGAAAATAAACTTTGAAATGAATGACATTGATCATAAAAATATAAATCTAAAAAGCATGTATGCATGCACTTATAAGCTCTGAATTGGTGGCTTAAAGTCATGAATTAAAAGTTAATCAAATAAAATGTTCTATTAAATGTGCCTGGTTTTATCATGTATGATTTATTTGAGTTATTTAAATGATTTGATAATACAAGACTGAATTTAGTAGCTTTAAATTTAATTTAATTAAATAATCATATTCACTTAAATGTAGAAATATTATTTCCAACTAAATATAATATGTTATATATCACATTATAGAAGTCAACTATTTTTTTATTACGTTTATTTATTATTATTGTTTTTAAATAAATGTAATCTAAATAAAATTTTCAATTTATATTAACTTTAATTATGAAGATGCTTGCTTCCTCTCCACATCACCAAAGTAGAGGAGAGATTATCATCTTTCTCTTTCTGTAAGGTTTTGACATCTTTGTTGTTTCACCTCCAAACGTGAGAACATAGAGCATGTAGCTATAGGCCGAGACCAGAGTCCCTTAAAATACAACATAATAGGTGTTTTCTCTGATTGTGTTTGTTTTAACCCACTCCTCTGACATCAAAGTGACGCCATTCAATATGTAAATGCACTTTATGCTGTTTCCCCCTGGGCAAGATGCACTGCTCCGCGAGACCCGTCAAAGGAGCTCTTTTGTTTAGTAAATATATAAGGCCAGGGGAGGTTTTACCACATAAAGTCCCTGTTTAACTTCTTAACTTGACCACTTGTTGCCCTGCTTAGTGTTTGAATGGTTGTTAATGAATACTTTATTGCCACTTTGCCACATGCATCACAGCAACTTTGTTTAATTTCGCTATCCAGCGCCCTGTGGCGTTTCCCAGAGAAGTGGGGAAACGGCACATTTGCATTTCCTTTCTGTGGAAAACACAAACATGGGATGAGTACAAGTGAGGAAAAGACAGCAATAGACTTGCACGCACAAAGACAGGAGCAGAGGTTGCAAAGGAAGGTGGCATGTGTGGAAGGGGGCCGGAGTTGAATTTGTTATGGTGGTTGTCCGGGATGGGGATACAGTAGGAATCAGATTTCCCCCCAGCCCCTAAGGTTGATGCCTCAGCGATCTTCCTGTAGTGCTGGTCCTGTTTGGACATGTTTAGAATTTATCTTCCATGCACACACGTGTTAATATGAGCGTTGAGTAACAGTCTATATTCTGGCTGTTGAGTAGATGTGTGCTGGTGACACTTGGGCGTCGTGAAGCAAATGTATAATCAGGCTGTGCTCCAGATGTGTGAGGAAGCCATTCTTTTTATTCTCATTGCCATTAAGAACATATCCTGTCTGCATAAGTGTGTGACCACTGCCACGGGATTATGATTGTCATCACCCACTTCTGGTTTATTTTATGTAAGAAATGACTAATTACTCCATCAATTAGCTAGTAGAACAGCTGCAGCAATGATTTTGGACCATTTAAAAATCCCACTGCTTTCAGAAACCATTTTTTGGAAAGTTATTTTCACATTGCATCATATTCGTGACTCACTGAAAAAATGTTTTTACAATATGTTGGACACCCACAGCAAACTCGCCCAACAGAAATAATAATAATAATGTAACTTTTTTTCTATGTAAGTTTTAATGTGATGAACTTCGAGCATAAAGTGATCTTTTTTTTGTTTTGTTTGATAAAGTCTGTTAGTCGTGGTGTCACTACTTACCTGAAGCAAAATAACCTGCTCTATATCAAGACACATTTCTCCTGCCGTGAAAGACCAGCATCACTCCCTCTCAAGGTTTTGTGCCAGTTTGCATTGCCAAAGTGGTTCCAGTTCATACCTGGAAAGAACAAACTAGTTACAGTGCTGGCATCAGCCAACCTCGTCTAAGAACGGAGAGGTGACTTTTAACAGCCTTCATCTGTTCTGATTTATGGCATTTCATTAGAATGTGGGAAAAAGCAGTGATCTTGTGGCTATTCTGCTGTAGCCAAGGTCTTTACTGCTATTTACTCTATGTGACAGAATTAATTGCTGGAAACTTCAACTATAGCTAGATGGACGACCTCTTCTATGATTCGCTTCTTAGTTTTGACAAGCCACGGTTAAGAGAGCACTCAAGTCCAGTACTGTTTAATAATCATCACATCACGTATGACTGTCAAACCTACGGTCACGCAAACCGCTGGAAAATATGATGTGTTTAAAACTTGTCATCTCAGGCTCATACACTTCTCAACGTAGACTTCAATTTGTTTCTCTCTCCATGTCTCTCTGTAGGTGATTGTATTATTTCCAGTTGTGCTTATAATGGCTCAGTTTGATGCAGAAACAGAGGGTTGGTTTTCCGATCTGTTCCCAGATGGAGTCCAACGTGATTTGGAGTCCACACATTTATTATTCTGATTTGAACAAGACCGTTTTCTCCCATAACCAGTCTGAAGTCTCTCAATAGATGAGGTTAATGAGAAGTGGCTCATG
Organism: Carassius gibelio; assembly: GCF_023724105.1. Taxonomy (NCBI): domain Eukaryota; kingdom Metazoa; phylum Chordata; class Actinopteri; order Cypriniformes; family Cyprinidae; genus Carassius; species Carassius gibelio. The sequence continues at coordinate 6,069,885 of NC_068381.1, forward strand.
AGAATAGGCCATTACAAATGAAAATGATAGTAAGATTAAGGATTTAAGTATTCAGGGACATCTCACCTATTCAGATATATGAGTGTTATTCTTCACATAATTTGCAAATGCATTGCTTTGTTCCTATTTTTCTTTTTTTTAATGACTTCTCAGTAGCCAATAGGTATCAATAACATCTCATCCATATATATATATATATATATATATATATATATATATATATATATATATATATATATATATTGCAAGAATTAATAAAATCAATTGATGCTCATGTACTAATTTCTCATTGAATTCAAGTTAAATGTTTTTTTTAATGCTGTTTTATGCTAATTAATTGTTTTTTAATGCCTTTGAATCCATAAAAGTCTGAGAAAGTTATTGCATTTTAAGAAACATTTTGTTTCTTTTAGAATAATATTGCCTATTAAGCACATTAACACAGGGGCATTTATTAAGTTAAATGATCCATTTAGATTTTTTCATGTTACCTCCATGGAAAGCTAGTAAAGGAATATGTCCAAATTGTCATACATTTATGTTTCACACTTTATGTAGGATAAAGAAAAACACGCTTTAGAGATTTTCAACCAAAAGACTCTTCACGATCCATAAGCCAGAGCTTGCAGTGAATCCATGGAGGATTGAATTACGACTTAATCCCTTTAATGAAATGCTTTGTGCTGTAATCTGTCGAACAAGATGTTGAGACTGATACCATTCCCCTCTTTTGAATGTAGCACCCAGATTGTGTGTGTGCTTGTGTGCATGTGTGTGTTCATTCTCAGATTCAACACACATGCATAGAGCACCAGTGCATGACAGCAACTGGGATATCTTCATTGTTTAGTGGCTGTCTCCACTTTTTTAGGTTATTCCTTTCTAGTTTATACTGTACGTTTATATACAGCAACATCATAGCATGCATTTTGGAGCTCTCTTAGAGTAGCATAATAATCTTTGACTCTTGTTAGAATATATTAAACTAAACGGTCTGAAATTCATATTGAATATATAAACAAAGAGGGATTACATACATTAATGCATGTTTTACTTGTATGTTTTCGTCTAATTCATGAAGATTAGAACTTCTCTGTTGTCTCCTAATTTCTCTAAGTCTTGCGTCTCTCTCATCTCTCTTAGAAAATCAAACACCTCCTTCTCTCGCCGTCTGCTCGTTCCGTTGAGGAATAGTTTTGCCCAAGGAGGTAGATTAATGTCTTGCGGTGGGAATTTTCAGGCATGCTCGGTTTTTGACTCGTCTTGCTTAATTGCTAAAGCAATTAAAATGTTTTCTACCGAAAATCATGGGGTGGCATCTCGGCGGTCTCTCTCTTTTACTCTCTTTGAGCAGGCTGTTATCTCTGGATAAGCTGCAGAAGAAAAGTCTAGTGAAACACAACAAACAAACAAGTAGGAAAACATCATTGGCTCTTTTCCAAATCAGATTAGCATATTACCCAGAGAAAGAGAGGCTTCCTCTTTGAGCTCTACTATCTTGACTGAAGGATTTAGCTGAGATGTTAACATGAAAGGAGTAAAATAGATTACATGCCAACACTACAGGTAGATTTGCTGGCATTACGATAGCAATTTACCCACAAAAAGTTACTCTGCAAACTGCTAATTTCAAGTCAAATTTGCTCAGTTTTTAATTGAAATGGGTGGCCATTATTAGAAATGTATTTAAATTTTGGATGTAGCCAAGAAGTTACATTTAAAAGAGTAAGACAGATTACATGTCTACGCTGCAGGTAGCTTTGCTGATATTGCGATATCGGTCATCGGAAATTACTTGTGAGATTTGTGGATTTACACACAAAACGTTACTCCACAATTTGCTAATTTCAAGTCAAATTTGGTTAGTTTCAGATTGCCATTGATGGTCAATATTAGAAACGTATTCAGATTTCGCCTAACGTGGCCTCTCAATATTACAATTGTGATGAAAATTTATGAGCTTTTATGAGGGCTTTGCCTTTTCTTGTAAAAATGAAGCCAGCAATAACAAGCCGTATTAATGGCTAACTCAGTGACGCTAGGTATTTGTTCGCTTTGGCACTGTGCTGGAATTTCATTAATCTCGTTCACTGGACAAGGGGGCATTCTCAATGGAGCTGGTTACGCTTGTTTTATGCTTAATTTGCAAAACCTTGGAGCCACAAAGGAGTGTGAGAAAAAGGGAGGTTCTTCTTCACTTGATCTTGCTGAACCATGACCAGAGACCCAGATAGAGCGATCTTTGCCTCCAAGATTTAGGAACAATGCTCATTTTCCCCTTCATAGGAACTCAAAGGGCTTGGGAGAGTCTTAGCTATAGGTACTTCATTATAAAGCATAGTTCGCTTTTAGGCTCTTTGCTACTTAAAGTATGAAGTTAAGACCCTGGAGATTGGTAGTTTGATGGAAAAATCCAGGTTTCTCTGTTAACTGAGACGCAAACTCAGAATTTGTGGGGGGAAAGAAAGCAGTATCTCATGTCTTCATCTTACGGCTGTCTAGCAACCTGACTGCTGGAGGTGAGAGATCAAACGTTAGGTCATGGTTTAGGATGTCCTGCCTGCCAGTCAAACTTGATTGGGCGTTTCATCTGTCAATCATGCATAACTGGAATGAGCTCTGACAGGTTGGAGGCTTTGTTAGGGTTGAAATGGCTGGTAGGGGAGAAATGGTAAAGAAAAACAGGCTTCTTAGATGGGTTTTAATTTATTGGACTGTCACTCTTTCCCTTCACTGTTTATCTTTCATCCCAAATGTGTGAGACCTGAGCCACAGGGGCTGGAGATTTATGAGTTGGGGATTATAGTCTGGGCCTGATGTCTGACAAGCTCGACTGTGGTTAGATGTTCCTGGAGGTTGAATTCTATGGATTCATATTTTAAACATATAGGTGCAAATAAATAAATAAATAAAAATAGTTTTATGTCCTACATGTTTTCTCTCTGTCCTGTTTTTCATACAGTAACTACTGTACCATTCTACTCCCTTTGCACCTTGGGTGATAAATAAGATCTGCAAGAAACCGCCTGTCCGTGCATGCACTTTAAGAAGGTGGTGTTGACTTATTCTTTTGTTATTAATTGGAAGTGTGAGGTCAACCCAAGGCTACTCCTAATGACTGATACAGAGAATGGATGGTCGGGATTCGGATGATAAAAGGCAGGGAGAGGAAGGTTTACACCACTGCTTGGCACTGGGAAGTTATGAGGCCTGGTTAATCCAGGCAAACCTCTGATGATGGATGAGAGCTCTCTCTTCTCAGCTTCCCTCTCCTGAGAGCAGACCTGTAAGTGCACTTCTGTGAGAGAAATGGGGCTTGTTAGATATCCAGATCTCACTGGTGTGTAAAAAAAGACTCATGTAAGACAAAGAAGTCTGGAAGTGCAGCACAAAGTTTTATCTTTAATGGGATGTTCAGGGGAACATCAAAATCATTTTGGTGTCAAATTTCACGATGAAGAATTATATTTTGCTTACATCTTCCTCTACATTTTGACTAAATTTCTCCTAAATTTCCTCTAAATCCATATGGCCTGCAGCGATTGTGGTTAAACTTAAAGGGGTGGGTGATCCTTTTTTTTTTTTTTTTTTTGCGGATTGTGTTTGTTTAGTCTTTGTTTAAAAAAATTAATTATTTTCACATATTTTACCTTTATTCTACACAGCTGTTTCCGATCTCATAAAACAGTCTGTTGAGCTCCTGGTTCTCTGAAGCTCCTCCCTAAGAAATACGTAGACTGGCTCAGATTGGTTAGCTGGCCAAGTGTGTTCACTAACTGTCTAGTGCACGTTGTCTGGAAATGTCACCTGTACTATTACGTGTTGTTGCATGTTCCTGAGGGAAGGATTTATGTAAACAGCGGGGTTAGTGATGTCACAAACACAGGAAGAAGCTTGTTGTAGTCCCTATCAGCCTTCTTTTGTAGTCCTTAAACGGCAATTTCTTTAAAAGAAAAGATCTCCCTTTGCATTTAACTTTGAGCCTAGCTTTTCAGACATTGTTTATGGTCCAACAGCAACATCACACACTAACTGAAGTAAAAAAAAAAAAAAGTGATTCATAATCAACCACCCCTTTAATGAGGAGGCTTGAAATCCTCAGAAAAACACATGGTACAGTTTGGGCCTTTTGGATTTTTGGAGCATGTACATATTCAAACTTTCCTGGAAAAGAGATGATAAAAAAAAAAATCAGATCAGGATAAAGAGGATTATATTGCTTTCCTATAATTACAGAAATACTTCCTCACAAATAAGAGCATGAGGGTTTTTAATTAATTTTAACATTTCTGCTTCAATATTACTGAATTGTTCAAAAAAAATTTTTTAAGTAATAATGTACTGAAATAAAAAAAAAATTGTGTTTTTATTAAAATACCACCCTCAGCAGACAACAGCAGTTGACTCATGTTTACTGGCCTGTGCAAATCAAGATGATTGCTTTTTGAATTCCATTTCTCTTTAGAAAATCAATAGCAACTGGCAAATCCTCTTTCGTATCAGTCAGCTCATGCGAAAGCCCATTATGCCAACAGCAAACTGTGTCAGCGATGAATTTGGTCAGGTTGAGGGGCCACTAAGGGCATCATAATAAAATTTTAACAATAATGTCTCATAGTAATCCTCTCATATGTCTCTGGTTTTCTTTGGCACAGTGGATTCTGGTTAATGTAGTGTTATCTAGAAATTAAGTTTATCTGCAACGGACAGGGGTGCAAGAGGATGAGGTTTAAGTGTGGGTGTACTATCATTGGATGAGGTTGGACAGCTTGTTACCCTCCCCGTCTACTAGACGCATTGCTATGATAACCCTACGACCTCCCTCCTGCTGGAAGCTAATCGGGATGCTTTGTGTGTGTAAAACACAATGAGAGACTTGCATGGAGTGTGTCGTCGAAAGGATTTATCTGAAGACAGATCTATTTTAGACAAACCTTTTTTCCCACGGCATTAACCTCGGTCGACCAGATTAACCAGAAAGACTGTGGTGGTTAACTAGCATTTTCATCAATGGTCTACTAGCTGGACCAGCATAAACCAACATGGAAATTCATGTGGGTATTTTTTAACTGAGAAAATAGGATGTGTAGTGAAATGTTTCCATGTTGTGGTTGACTAATGGACTCGGCTGGCTGACTTATAAGCAAGCTTAATGTCTGATCATTATGAAAAAAAAAAAAAAGGAAACATGAGCCTCTTAACTGATGGTGTAGCAACATGGTGAATCAACATCAATACAGAGTTTCTGGGCGAGAATGTAAAGTGAGTTCAACAAGTAAATCATGTCATGGACTTGTTTCTTACATATCATTGATCAAACCAGTTTTTAAAAACCTGGAATGACTTTTTAACCACCCAGTTGATTTAAAACAATGGGAAAGTGAATTGTAGGGCTCCATAATGACTTTCTGTAAATGCAATTTGGCTGTTATTTAAACAAAGACAAATGATTCTTTATGTTTTTGTGAATGAATAACCTGGATCGATATGCCGTACAGCTGCTAACTGACATTACATTCACTCAACAGACTTTTATGAGTTTAAAATATTGTTTTATTTAAGTTTATAAATGTTGAATTGCTCATTACTCATTTCACCCTACATAGTGTACATTATGAACTGATGTAACCAGAAAAACGTTTCAAGATGTCAAGCACTTTCTTTCCGACTAATCTTCAAAATGCAGATGAGACTGCACGCTCTTTTCGGAGCTCTTCTTGAGGGTGGAGCCTACAGCAACACATCATTTCTTATACGCAGAAGTATTTGTTCAACATTGTGTCTTGAAGTTGGCAAGGTTCGGGTTGTAAATCATCTGACAGTTACCTTCCATGCCAGGTCTGATTGCATGGTTACCTCATTCGCCTGCAGTACTGTAAACTATTCATAGGCTGAATTTTTCCATACCTCTAAGTTAAATGGTTCTTTTTTGTCATCGTTTTTTTCAGGCTCTGCTCTGTTCTCCCACAAAAAGAGTGTTTAATAAAGGCTTGCTGATTATAATTGGGTTTTGGAGTTGAAAGCTGTCTTCTTCTCATGAGTGAGAATCTTGGCCTTTCTTTTCTTTTCTTTTTTTTTTTTTTGGGCTACTGTCACGGTCATGTTGATAATCTCTCTCTCTCTCTTAATTAATGGTCAACAGGGAGTCACTAAATCATCTGAAACCCTTTAACCCTAGATCTCAGTCTCCTCTTATTACTATCTGCTTAATCTTGCCCAGCTTCCTTCTTTTTCAGTCTCTAAAGTCTCTTTCCAATGTGGACAAAATACTTGCATGTTTCCTGGTGTCAGAATGTAAATTTAAATTTAAATGTATGCATTTAACAGACGCTTTTATCCAAAGCAAATTACAGTGCATTCAAGCTATCAATTTTTACATTTCCTGTGTTCCCGGGAATCAAACCTCCAACCTTGCGCTTAATAACGCAGTGCTCTACCAATTGAGCTACAGGAACTAATAAACAAAATAGTATCAACATTAGATAATTTATAAGAAAATTTGCCCTAAATGCATTAGAATTAATGAATAAGAAAGACTGCTAAAGGTATGTGAAACTAAAGGTACTAATTTGGAAGGGATTAAAAAGGAATGTGTGCAATAATATGCAAATATAAAGGATCTTTCCCAAGCATCCCTAACTCTGTCCAGTTGTTACTTGGTGACATGCACTTCCCAAATGAATAAATTAAGCATTGTCTGTCATTATTTAATTCATTAAATTTTATAAAGACTAATTTTGTATTTTCTTGTCTTTTAATTTATTTTATGTTATAGAAACGAGTGATTATAGAGTGTAGAGCAACAGTATAGAGTGTTTAGCTTTCCAACATCCATTCACTCTTTATTGTATGGAAAGAAACATTGTATCTTATTTTTATGATTTATAACATGTTACTTGTTTTTATGTCATGAAGAAAAACATTGATGATATTAGGGTGAATAAAGAAAAATTTAAATTTTAGGTGAAATATGTGAAAAAGCGTGACTGTAAAGAGACCTATACCATAAATGTAGCAAGTTAAATCAGGCAGTTCTTAGACTACTTGAGCTCGTCATTTTACAGGCTCATCATCAGACAGACAACACCTGTCCATCCTTGAGGTCCCTGATATGGTGATTGAAGCTGTCCTGAAAGGGTTAACCAGCTGGCATTTTATTCCCATGAGAGAGTGCGTTTGGGGTGCCGGGTGAACGTATGGCACACAAAACCACAATGCTGTTTGTCTGCAGCTAATCGCCTCCCTCTCAGATGAGTGCTTGCATAAACGTAGAGGAAAAGCGACTGGGCGAAAGAGATGAACGTGTTGACTCAATCCTAATCCCGCTTCCTTCCTGTCTGGCTTGGAAAATGCAACATATGCAGCCCAGATTGCACCCAAAGCATCTGCCAAATGTAACACCAATGATGGCTTTCTCTCATGCACTGGCTCTTATAGGTCTTATAGAACGAATGGTGTGAAAAGAGTCACTTCTATATGTAATCTTTTCCATTTACAAAAGCAACAGTCATACAGACTCTTCAGGTCCCATAGGCTGGAGTGACAAGCACTGAGACAGCGCTATAGAGACCCCGCAGCGGGCGGTAAACCTATGGATAGGGTTCCTTCACAATGGTTTCTGTCACTTTTGGCATTCCATTTCGTCTGTCTCAGAGGAAACGGGGGAACAATTCCACGGCCACCTCTGCCGTGCTGTGACCCCTTGACCTCTACTGTGATGGCCCACCATTCTGACTCTCTCACCAGGGTGTATGTAGGACATTTCCCATCACCTCCAGGGACACCAGAGATCACCTTCCTGGATGTCCGTGACTGTAAATTAGCCGTCAGCATGTCACAGGATACAGGCAGGAAGTCTCGCGGAAAACCTGCTAGTCTCAGACGTTCCGTGCTTTGAAAATCTTTCAGTGTCGCTGACGAAGTGCTTCTCCACCGTTCCCATTTCCCGAGGCTGTTTTTAGAGCGTGTGTTTTTAAGGAGGGCATTGTTTTCATTTTAAGGATGATGTAGCAATTCTGCCTGAGGCGTCATTTCGGGAGACTGTTTTAGTACTGGACTACGGTGCAGACATCTGTTCTTCCCATAAGTGCAAAACCTCCCTAGACTTTCACATCACATCACATTCAAAACTATATTAGTATGTCACATTGGACACCTGAATGGAAAAAGTACGTAGAATGAAATCAACCCTTTTCTCACATTTTTGTTTTGAGAGCTTATTGAGGCTCAACCCTCTCAGCGCGGTCTTCAAAACTCTGATTTTTAATAATAACAAGCAATGAAGTGGAACATTTACGCTGAATTTGAACTTCCTTCTGGTCCAGGCCAAGTCAAACATCTTCATACTCATACGATGAAAGTGTATATGGGTTTTGGCAGTGTGTAAATGAAATAAGGGTGGCCTGTAGTCTCAGAAGACCACAAAAGTCCACCGAACTGCTATGTTCATTATGATTTGTTTCTGAGCAAGTCCAATTGCAGCCTCAATCTCAAATTGTCGTCGGTTAGGAATATTATTTTCTGAACTAATAGGTACCGATGTAAAACAGCTGCTGAATTTGAAATAATGTATATTCTGTAAAAACTGAGCAAGTATGGCTTTGCTCTTTTAAAAATACACTGCTGTTAAAATGTATTTAGTTTTTCCTTTTAATGTATTTCAAAGAGGTCTCTAATGTTCACTAAGGCTGCATTTATTTGATCCAAAATACATTTAAAACTGTAATATTTTGAAATATCATTGCGATTTTAAAATTACTCTTTTCTATTTTAATATATTTTAAACATTATTTATTTGATGGCAAAGCTGAATTTTCAGCATCATTACTCAAATTTTCAGGGTCACATGATCTTTCAGAAATCTTTTCAGTATTAATTGTGAATAAATACTGACTGCAATGATATGGAAGTTTCAAATTTATTTCAAAATTGTATTTAGAATACAACATAGGTGACATAGCAAATGTATAAACTGAGAAAATGTAACATTTTAAGGGAAAAATAAGTTGACTTTAAATTTCATAGCATCAACACATCTTAAAAAAGTTGGGACATGGCCATGTTTACCACTGTGTGGCATCCTCTCTTCTTTTTATAACAGTCTGCAAACGTCTGGGAACTGAGAAGACAAGTTGCTCAAGTTCTGGAATAGGAACGTTGTCCCATTCTTGTCTAATACAGGCTTCTAGTTACTCAACTGTCTTAGGTCTTCTTTGTCGCATCTTTCTCTTTATGATGCACCAAATGTTTTCTATGGGAGAAACATCTGGACTGCAGGCTGGCCATTTCAGTACCCGGATCCTTGACTCTTACGCACAGAGATTGTTCCAGATTCTCTGAATCTTTGAATGATATTATGCACTGTAGATGACGATAACTCTTTGCAGGTTTTCTCTGAGAAACTCCTTTCTGATTTTGCTTCACTATTTTTGCCGCAGCATTAGGGGAATTGGTGATCCTCTGCTCATCTTGACTTCTGAGAGACACTGCCACTCTGAGAGGCTCTTTTTATACCCATTCATGTTGCAAATTGACCTAATAATTTGCAAATTGGTCCTCCAGCTGTTCCTTATATATACATATGTATATGTAATTTTTCCGGCTTCTTATTGTTACTTGTCCCAACTTTTTTGGAATGTGTAGCTCTCATGAAATCCAAAATGAGCCAATATTTGCCATGACATTTCAAAATGTCTCACTTTCAACATTTGATATGTTATCTATATTATATTGTGAATAAAATATAAGTTTATAAGATTTGTAAATTATTCAATTCCTTTTTTACTCACAATTTGTACAGTGTCACAACTTTTTTTGAATCGGGTTTGTAAATAAAATCTTACTGACCCCCAAACTTATGAACAATATTGTGTATTTTCCATTTTTCTATTTCATTTTGAGCTTGTAAACCTCATTGATATTCCTTGCGGTAATTGCACTTAGTTTCTGCAATCCCTGCTTCCTGATTCTGCTCAGGTCGAGGCCAGCGGCCCTGACCCTGGGGCTAATCCTGGATTAATCTGGAGCTCAAGCAGTCTTTACTGATGCCTCACTGCTTCTAAGTCCCGGCGCTGTGGGCCTGATGTATTTACATTGGCGGGAATGAGTATTTCTGTATGACTGAGAAAGACAGGAGAGTCCTGCCAGAAACAGCTGTTCAGTTTCTTTCTGATTCACCTTTCTCAGATTCACTCTTCTCAGTATTGTCATTCATAAAGGCAATCTCTTTCTAGCATACACCTGATCCCCGGCCAGCCGAGACCAGCCACACTCCTGAGGTCAGGGCGCATGAGGGCAACGTGTGTGAGAGGCAGATGCTCCAGATTGATCGCTGTTAAAAGAAGGCTTGTTAATAAAACATGTCTGTGGTGATAGAGAGCTGTGTTTTCACAGATGTTTCTAATTCAAAGCAAGCTGTGTCTCTTCTTAACAGATGCCGTGCACTGAGAGAGAAACCTATCTGTGGTATATTGAGTCGCTATTAGACCTTCATAAACTATTTTCCATAGTCAATTTTCTCTTTCGGGTCAAGTACAGTGCAACATTTTGAAGAACTCTGGTGGAGTTCTTTAGGACGGTTTCATTGAAATCTGTCGGGTATTACCAGTATTATTTTAGTATTATTGAGATATTATTAAAATGTTTAAATGTTAAAATGTTTATTTCTGTGAGACAGATAGGTGCCTTTTTATTGTCTTGTACACACATGATGATGGATGCAAACATTTTTAAATGATCTTGAAACAGAACTGATGTGGCACACACAGCTGTAGGTGTATTCTGTGGGTCGAAAGACATCTGCTGATGTAGTTTATTAGACTTGCTTGTTCCAGATGAAATAACCAGCGAAGAAACCGAGTGTACCTGAAAACACCTCAAAACATATGGGCAAAAGAATTGCACGCCTTCTAAATGCTGCAGATATATAAGGTTACACAGATGTAAATTGGGGTGCATGGTATGATATTTGGCTATATAACCTCTATAACCTATTTATTTATCTTTAATGCTTTTTACAATATATATGTGTGTGTGTGTATATATGTATATGTATATGTATATGTATATATATATATATATATATATATATATATATATATATATAATGTATGTATGTATAAGGGACAATGTATAAACTAGAACTTTAAAATGTTTCATTCCACTCTTGTTGTGTTCTATAATGGTCTTTCTGTTGCTCTTATCTGTGATTAAAACAGGTCCAAACTAAACAGCAAGAATATGCTAGACCTGCTTTCCAGTAGTTATAGAAACATTCCTTCACCGTTGTATCATCTTTTGAACCTGGAGGCCAACAAAAACTGTGTGTGTGTGTGAGAGAGAGAGAGAGAGAGAGAGAGAAAGGCTGAGAAACAAGTGTGAATTAATTTTTGACACAGAATAATGTTGCTCTTAAGGTAAGACTTTTAACAGCGTAAGTCATAGCTCTAGGGTTAATGAAACTGTACTGTGAGCTGATAAAGACCACACTTACCTCATATACAACCAGGCTTCCAGAACTTTAGGTATGAATCAGGTGCAACATCCGGCTGGAACATATTAAGGATAAATACATCTTTCCCCCTCTCTGCTCTCTGTGAGCTCTTATCTGAGTCTTACAGGAAATCAGCATGTGTGAGAACAATAACACAAGTGCACTGCGGCATGCAGTGGGCTGGACTGCTGCCATCTCTGTGTGTGTGTGTGTGATGCTCGGCCCACTTTGCCACACGCAGGAACAAGACAACACAAGGCAAGCTGTTCAACATGAATGGGCAACGATGAGGGTCACATGACGATACAGTATGCAAAATTTGAAGGCCTTAAAGGTATAGTCTGACCAAAAAAAGAAAATTCTGCCATCATTTACTTATTTTATTCCAAACTTGTATGGCTGACTTTCTGACTTTCATCTGTGGAACGCAAAATAAGATATTACGAAGAATGTTAAAAACCAAACAGTTTTGGTTCCCATGAACAAAATAATCAAAATTATAATGGAAGTCAATAGAAACCAGTTTGGCACTCATGTTACACAATTTAAGAAGACATACATATAGCAGGTGTTTGGCGGCTGTCAAGCTTTAGCATGGAAAGCACTAGTTCACACCATTAATTCCAGTGCAAAGTGACATTTTGGACAAGGCAAAGGCATTATAAAAAAAAGAAGAAAAAAAAGAATGTGTTAAAACTTGCAAACTTTAATGGCTGCTAAGCAAGACTCTTAAACATTGCTTTCTACTCAATGAGCCAGTCTCATTAAAACAGTAACATTATTGCCAGACTTCTTGGTAATTTTTTTTTACTAATGTAACTGTTAGTTTTGGCTAACTTTCTGGTATTGCAATGGACAAGCTCACCCAAATACCACTTTAATTATTTTTATACAGACTTCAAAGTTGCTTATAGTTCAGTTAATTCTATATCTTGTCCTAGAAGATGATGTTGTCATTCTTTTGATGATGTGTATATAAGTAGGTGGAAACTTTTTTTTCTGTGTGTCACATGCTCCTCAAACTGTAATTATCACTTCATGTGTCTAGAGAATGTCACTTCTGCTTGTGCGTGAGAGCAAGTGAGCCAGTACACAGTCGTGTTGCGTACGTTGTAAAGAGCAATGATTTGGGTTCTGGCTTCGTCCGCAGACCACCTGCATACATGGTGTCATGCTAATCCCAAACCGCCCTCATGTCTCTCTTCCTCCTTTTGCTGCTATCCTCTCCTTGGGGGCAGACTGAATTTGCTACAGGCCTTTGCTCTGCAGCGTTTGGCAGTGGTTCTTTAATTTAACCAAATTTGAAACTGGAGAAATCTGCCACAAGATGGACTGTCAGTTCTTGTTGTGTATAAAGACAATAGCAGAGCTAGCAATCTGGACTCACAAGTAGTCTTGTTGTTGAATGATTGTTATTATTAGATCAAATGCTTCCACTCACATTTTAGATGTCCAGGAAAGTCAAAATGAAATCTTGTTTATTTGAGACACATGGATTGATTGACTCCACTTTTTTTCTCTCTCTCTTTTGTTTTACTAAGGAATAGTTTTTATATTTATTTATTTATACTTACAATACTTTTTGTTTACCATAATCTTTTTTTTTTTAAACTTTTTTTGCAATTTATTATTATTATTGATTAAAGTATAGGTAACCATAATCTTTATTTATTTTCACAATTTGTTTATCTAACCTATTTTGCAAATTATTATATTATATTAGTAATATTAGTAGTCGTTTTTGTTGTAGTATTCATAATAATAATAATAATAATAATAATAATAATAATAATAATAACAATAATGATAAAAGTAGTTTTATTTTTACTTTTACCATTTTTGCCTCCAAATACAGATATTATGCTGGAAATAATGATGTTAAATATGTGTAAATAGGTGTATATCAAAACATTTGAACTTTGCAATACTGCATAGTGTATATAGGAAAAAATAATTCACAAATACTCCTATAAAAAATTTATGAAAAATAAATGAAGACATTTTGGGTAAAGTTTGTATTCTGAGATGAGTGTTTCCCAAGCTAGAAATGTCCTACAGTGGCATCAACAAAAAGGTTGTGACCTTTCATAATATCTGCTCTCGCAGCCAAAATCAAGCACACTTGGCAGCACAAATTGAACAGCTGACCGTTAGATAAAGGAATGAGTCATTTATGTTTTAATGCTATTCACCAGCTGTTTTGTCTTTCTAAAACAGAAAAAAAATGCTTTTAATCTTTGAGTATGTGAACTTTGGATGTCTCTCAGCAATGGAGAGTGTGTTGGTAAAGCAGTTTTCTTCATGGAGGATGAAGTTTAGACATTGTTAGGACACTATTGTATATAGTTTTTCACTTTTTGAATGTCAAGCTCACTACTAAAAGCAGCTAATCCAGATAGTACAGGCAATCTTGGAAGCCCCCTATCCAGTACAGTGACCACTGCATGGGGCTGCAAACTGAACCATATCAGCGTTAAATGCAACTAATGCTACATCTTAGGCTAAGTGACTTTATCCAGCAGCTTATGATTGTAATGCTATGGGAACATGTACTTTTGTGGGTTTTGGAGCAGAATTGGCCCAGCATGCATGCTCTTCAATTGTTTCTGGCCAGCAACTGGAAAAGCCAGTCAGGAAGAAAGAGGTCATTGCTGGAAATCTTGGTACCATCATGCAGATCAAGAATGGATTAGAGCTGATCTCCCATATCCACACCCGAAACTCCCACCAGGTCACGTTACCTACCTTAGGGTTTTCAAGAGCATACGGTGTGAAGGAAGCAAGAAGGTTTTCAGTTGATTGGAGAAACTTAGAGTGAACAAGACCATGTGAGAAGGTAGAAGAAGAGAAGGAGCTGAACATCGCAGCTGTATTTAGCAATGGATATCCCTCAGGCTCTTCCTGCTACACTGCTCATGTAAAGAGCAAAGTGGGCATGTATCCATGAGAGTGGGAATTGTAAAAAAAAAGGCTAAAAAGTGCAAGTACGGTTCATGTTACTTACTCGTTAACAACACCAAGTTCTAGTTTTCCTCCGACAAGCCATTTCATGCTACAGAGGTGAAGCAGAGAGGGGCCATTATCAAGACAAAGTCTCTAGTGTGTGCAAAACAGACCCCCCAGTAGTCAGCTACTAAGGCTCCACAAGGTAATGGTGTTCCTAAAGGGTTTATCTGGCACCACTTGACTGGGTTTTCACAGGTCTTTCACCTAAAGGTTGAAAATGGATCTATCAAAGAATGCTGAGGTTTTGGTAGACGATGGCCTTGTAGAGCTTATTAAGACCAGTTATGTGGTTTTTCTTGCAATATTTCAGCACCTCTAATGTTTTATTAGTCCTATATGTCTTTAAGTTAATCCAAATGAGACACCAGAAGGTACAGTAGTAGCTAAGTTTCAATACTTAGGCTGTACTTTTGGATGCAGCTGTAATGTGTTGCCTAGTAAGCTCTGTGAAGAAAAAAGTGTATATATTTAAGATGCGGTTTGAGTTGGATGGATTTATTGAATATAAATATATCTAATTCGGATATTGAAACAAAAAAAAACATAAAGGTATTGAATCAAATTACAGATTTCTTAGTTTCTTAGCCAATATGCGTGTGGGCTATGTGCATTTTCCACTTGTCAGAGGATCATATTGTTGGCATTGCGTCTTGTCACTGTCTTTTATTGCTTCTAGGTAGACTTTAGTCTTATATTATCTAAAGGAAGTTCTTGTGTCCGGATGGATCCTGGATAGATGTGAAGCTGTTGGTACTGGAGTAGAGTGTTCTTTAGACAGTTCGTCTTGTTTCCACAGGTGGCCCTCTGTCTTGCTAGAGAGAAAGAGAGGGAATCAGAGACAGTTTGGGGCATTGAAAGTCAGCGGAGAGAATGAGAGAAGAGGGAGATAAGGGTAACATTTAGTTTTTGGCATGCACAGTCTCTGCACTGTATTTACTCTGGTTTCATCAGGTCCAACCATATGCCAAGCCTTAGAGCTGAAGTGAGCTTTGTGAATTCAGAGAGACAGTGCATACTTGAATTCCTACAATAGTAAACTTCCATTTCCCCTCCCAGTAGAGCATTCCAGATTTTAAACACTGGTGTTTTCTTTGAGAGCTTCAGGTGCTAGTTTGCTGCATGGCTTGGCAAAAATCATTGAATACACGTGGTGAATGTTCTGTCGGAGTGTTATACAGTATTTAGGTTATGTGGTGGACAGAATGGCTGTACTGTCTTGCTCCCTGATTTATTAGAGCTGATCTTCCCTAAGTATTAACATTTAATGTTGCTCTATTTATGCAACAAACATGAATGATATTGTGTGGATATTTGAGGAGAAGTGTGCTATGACTTTGCTAACAATCTAGCCAGCACTCCCATCCCAGCATTATGGTGCCAGCTTTAGAACGGGCATGTGCTAAATGTGAGTGATGTACTGTGCTGCGGGATTGAGCTCATGGTCTTATGTGTGAAAGCTTCCCCTGGGTCTTGAGTGGAAGCACACACTGATGTGAGTGTGGTCTGACCCAGCAGATGGTCAGTCAGAAGGGCTGCTAAAACAAACAGATGTTTAGGAGATGCTGACAGACGTGCTGAGAGGAGATGGAACTACTATGTGGAGTCTACCTTTTTTTTTTTGCTTTCACTTTATTTCACTCTTTCTCTTGGTTTCTTTTGCTTGCTCTTCTAATCTTGATTTCTTTTTTCTTTTTTCCTCCTTCATTCAGTTTTTGCTAGTTCTTTGGCTCAGGCTTTTTCTTTCACTCTTTTTTTCTTGTTCCTCTTATTTTTACTTCTCTTTTGCTCTTGTATTTTTTTTCTCTTTTTCTTTTTTCTTTTTATTTCTTTCTGTTTCACTCTTAGACTCCTCTGCTCTTCGTTTCTTTTTCTTTTCACTTGTCCTTTCTTTTACTTATTTCTTTTCCTCTGGCTGTCTATCCACACACATTCTAAATGATGGATTCATGGTTGTGCCTTGAGCTGAAACACAAATAATCTCACAGACGGAGACTCACACACACCGCTGTGACTGCTGTCAATCAAAGCCCTGATTCATCGTTAGATTTGTTCTGATACTAAGATTAGAAATAATTTTTAATCGTTATCTCTAATGGGTGATTCCTGACTTTTTGATTGACATACGCTCTGAATAGATGTGTGTTTGTGTGGGTGTGTGTGTGTGTGTATGTGTGTGTGTGTTCCTTGTCCTCCGTGACCTGTGTGCAACACCAGGTTAACTGATGTCTGTTGAGTATACGTGTAGTTTTACGCCCTCCATAACTGTTCACATCCTAAAATTATGTTTATACAAAAATGTTAATATAGTATCTTTTTATATGATTTTCTAGATTTTCAACTCCAAAAAGGAATCCCAGCACATATATTTTGTTTAATTTATTGATAACTTCCTTTTGCTTTGGAAACACAGTGAAGTGTTTCTTCCCCCCCAGATCTCACTATGTTTGTGTGTCTCTAAGATAAGATTGGAAATATCTGAAGACATGATTAAAGATTCGATTGCCATGTTTTGAGCCTGCGATAACAAACTCTCTTTTACCTCATATGGTGAAAAGGATTGATTATACTTTGTTGTGAACTGTGGCCAAAACTATTATGTTATTGTCAAGCTGCCATGTTTTTATGAGATGTATTTCAGGAATTATGGAAATGGAATGAAACTGGGAGTGGAAACGCTCTTTCTCTCTGTGTAAATCTTACTAAAACAAACAATGTCATGGCAATAAATGGCTTGTCTGTTTTTTGTTGATTGACCTGAATTCTCATTCTCGCTCTCTCTTTCTGCAGATCTGAGGTCTACTGGTACAGCCCATCACTTCTCTTTCCTGTTGAACACATCAGACTATCGCATCCTGCGCATGGATGAGGATCACGACCGCATGTATGTGGGCACCAAAGACTATATCCTTTCTTTGGACCTCCATGACATCAACCGAGAACCCCTCATAGTAAGAACCAACACAAACCCACTCCAACTGCCTCCCACTAACACAGATAGATAGATAGATAGATAGATAGATAGATAGATAGATAGATAGATAGATAGATAGATAGATAGATAGATAGATAGATAGACAGACAGGGATATATATATATTATAATTTATTGATTCAGCTTTGTATTTTAATTGTTTTTTTATTTTATTTATTTATTTTAAGTTGTATGCTTTTATTTTACAGCTTTTGTTTTTATTAATTTGATTTATTCTTTTTTTTAAATATATTTTTATTAGTTTTTTTAATGTATCCTTTAATATTTGTATTTATTTATTTAAGTTGTTTTATTTATTATTCACAGTTTTATTAATTACTTTATTTATTTAAAGAATATTTTGGATTCAGTTTCTGGACAAACACAAGCCATAAACTAAATCACAGCAGGCTCCAAGGGTCATTCCTCTATCACTGTTATTTTTACTGATTAGCTCACAGCAATTCAGGAAACTGACTATTAAATTCTATAAAACTAAAGGCTGGATATGTGGGGAACCCCAGGGCCTTGTAAAAATTCAGGGTGAACATTCCCTGGCAAGTCCAGCTCATTACGGTGAAAGGTTGTTGAGTTAAAGTGGATCATTTCTGAGATAGTGTGTCATTGTTGTGACAAATGGGATTGACCTTTCTCTCTGATACTCTCTCTTTCAGATACACTGGCCTGTTTCTCCACAAAGGAAAACGGAGTGTGTTTTAAGTGGCAAAGACACAAACGTGAGGCTGTCTTTCAATTTCTTTGCTTCCACTCCACTCACATATGCTCTAATCTGGAAGGCCGCGATAAACACAGAATAGAACTCTTGGATAACTGCTCAGCTCTTCAAATGAGTGTAATAATTCCTCCAAGAATTATTCAAGACAGTGTTATAACAACATACACAACCAGTTTTTCAGTTTACAGTTGGTCCACATTTGCTCACAAGATATGTTTGTTTAGACATCTTAACTCATCTGGATATCTCCGGCCAGCTCTCACTTGTGAAACACTATGGCTATGTGACATCTGTTTGTGGTTTGGATTTTAAGCTGTAAATGTCATTACAAATACACAACATATGCAAAGTCGTTTGGTCAGGGTCTATAGCCCCCTTAAACTCAACAAAAAATAGTTGCCGATATAAATTAAGTGAAAGTGAGATATTCGAGTTTAGGAGTAGTGCTGAGGTCAAATATATGTGTTGCAAACCTCAGCCTTCCAGGTCAGACACCACACACAAAAACATACAGTATGCACTCATATATATTTAGAGAAGGAAAACAGATGCTAGATTCAGCATGCAATGAACTCCAACCGGTCAAATTCCTAGATTCGTGGACATATGGAATTGGAAAAGCGGTTTAGTGGTCTGGTAAAGAAACTGTGTGCATCACCTGATCATCTGCACATCAGCGGGGTGCATTTCATTGGGGGTTTTTTGTTGTGCACTGGTATGGAACTTAGTGTCAGTTTGGTGGCGGGATGTGATGGGTTTCAACAACAGTTTAGGAATGATTAATAATGTTGAATGCACTTGCTGTGAAATTAATCCACATGTAGCTCTTCTGATTTCTGAATCTTTTGAACTCTTGAATGTAAGGTTGCTGAAATGCTTGCCAGTACAGAGTTTAAAAACCTTGGAAATACTTGGATCGTTATAATATAGTTATAATAATTGGATACCATCAAGAAATTGATCATTTTATTCAGCAAGGATTCATAAAATTTGTCAAAAGTGACAGTAAATACATTCATAATATTACAAAATCTTTCTATTTCAAATAAATTCAACCTTGTTTCTATTCATCAAAGAAATCTTTGGAAAAAATGGTTCACGGTTTATACATACAGTAAATATGGAGCAGCACAACTGTTTTCAACATTGATTACAAAAAGAAATGCTTCGTATTAGAAATGTTTCAAATCAGCATATTAGAATGATTTCTGAAGGATCATGTGACACTGAGACTAGAATAATAATGCTGAAAATTCAGCTTTGGATCACAGGAATGAATTACATTTGAAAATATATTCATATAGAAAATAGTTATTTTAAATAGTAATAGTATTTTACAATATTACTGTTTTTACTGTACTTTTAATCAAATAAATGCAGCCTTTGTGAGCATAAGAGACTTATTAAAAATAAAGTTTAAAAAATCCTAGAATTTTAAAAGGCTGTGTGCATCAAAGCAAAACTAATAGGGCAACTGTGTCATTATGAGTATTATTATAAACTGTCATATTGCACTGTCTTCTACAGCCAACTTTGAGGTCAAATACAGTGAAAGTGGAGCAATACAGTTTAAGTTTGAGATGATATAAAATGCTTATATATTTATAGCTAGCTACCCGTATACTTGACAGTTCTTGTATTTGGACAAACAATCCCTAAATTCTGCCGTCAAATGTTTTGGTCTGCTTTCCCAGAACTGAAGGACTAATTTTCACACGTTTATATCTGCCTGAAGTTTATTTTCTTATTGTTTAGCAGTAGCATATAATGCTAACAAAACCCAAAAGCTAACAGACATGAACTAAAAAAACTTCAGTTTTATTTTTAATGTCTTGTCTAATGGCTATTTTGTTCAGCCTGTCACAGACATGTGTGAAAATAATTACCGTGATTGTTTCCTTTCTCAGGGCGAGTGCGGTAATTTCATCCGTCTGATTGAGCCTTGGAACAGGACGCACTTGTACGTGTGCGGGACAGGCGCCTACAACCCAGTGTGCACTTATGTCAACAGAGGACGCAAGCCTATGGTAACTACCTTTTCTGAGAGTGGGGTAACAGGGCATGAATGATGTGTCTTAACAATAGCGGGTACACCTGGATACCTGTGAGGCACAGGTGTTCTTACTGTATTTATAGATATTCCTTTTCCAGAATTCTCAACAAATCTATCCATTACCGACTCTTACAGTTCATCAAGTGTGATTTCTCACTCACCGTCCCCCTGTGTCACCTCCTCCCCCATTAAAATCCCTCCAGGTGTTGGCTGGCGTTCACCCTCACAGCTGCCTTCCCCAGCGCACTATAACTCTCTCTCCTGTTTAGTCTTACTCTTTAACCGAGGAGCTTGAGTTTCTTCACTCGAGCCAGGCATCACTCTGTGGACCCTCTTTGCCTTATTAGGACCCTTGCTTGTGCAGCTAGCACTTTTGCAGCTTTAAATACAATGCTTGTTCTCTAATGGCGGTCCAGGGAATTTTAAAGTGGAATTAACAGAAGTCAGAAGTTGGGAATCCATTTACTTTATTTTCTTAACACACGCACACACCTATGCCAATATTACAGTTACTTTAATTGGTTTTGCATTTCTTAATGGTTCACCCAACAGTGAAGTTCAGCCAACAATGAAAAACATTTTCGGAACTTAATGCATTGAATGTTATTCAAAAAGTCACATGGGTTTGGAATAACATGAGGGTGAATAAAAAAACGACAATTATTCCTGTAGTTTCTTAGTTTTTAGTCTGAGATGTGTATCATGTAGGTTGTTAACTCCCATTGTAGTGTCTCAGTATGGTACTGGTGGTCTGTAGCCCTCCATAATAATGAATTGCCTCAACTTTTCTCAGCAATGTTTAACTGGCACACATCTTTTAATGCCCTCAGTGGTCGAATGTTGGTATAAGAGCTGAGAGGTGATATCATACCCCTCACACCCTGCTCTTTCTAGACAGGAAACCTGGGTCACAGACTGCGTCCACAAAGTCCTCCAGTCAGGCAAACATCTCCACGTCTGTCCCAATGAGCACAACACACATCATGTCTAACACATACAGGCGCACATTAATCCAAAGGCATCCAGATGTGGCCAACTGCAAGGACATTAACTTAAGCTGTGCAACCAATCACGATCAAACCATCCAATAGCAGCACGCTATGATAAGACCACAGTCCCAGACAAGTTTTGCTTTACACTTCAAAATATCTTTAGTGCTTAATATCGTTCATACACAAACTCTCTTCCGAAACCTAGTAAGCAAGCTTGATGTCCCTGCTGAAAAAGAGTGCACAGTAAACCAGGTGGCTAGTTAGTCTGTTTTGATGGTTTTAGAGTCTTCTTCACCTTCTACCAATGCAACTTCCTAAATGAAGTGGCGATGAACAAGCACAATGCAGAAAGCGGGGCATACAATTACATGGTACACAAAATACTTAATGTTTATTGATTATGTTAATGATTTATTCATATATTCATGGACCATTTTGCACTATTGAAATTATTATATTTAAAAATAACAGTAAATAGAAAACGTAAATGTAAATGGATAGAATGGAAGAATACAAAGAGACAAATCGAAGCAATTGTCATATTAATAAAATCAGCTCCATCGATTATAACTTTTAAGTCTTATTTAAAAACGTATTTGTTTTCTTTAGCTTTTGAATAAGGTATGTTTGTTTTGTTGTATGATTTTAATGTTATTATTTTCGTAAAGCACTTTGGGGCAGCGTCTGTTGTTTAAAAAATGTGCTATATAAATAAAATTGTTTGCTTGCTTGCAATAATAAAAATAATTCGAAATGTATAAAAATAATGATAAAAAAATCTAATAAAAAATGGGAAAGGTACAAAAAATGGCACGAATTGATTGCACACGTGAAATAAGGTGTGTTTGATCTAAAAAAAAATAATTACACTCATAAAATAAGTGTAATAAAATAAGTGTATGTTGTATGTTTTATTATCATTATACATTGTGCTGTGCAACTGTGCAATCTATTCTGGGATTGCCTTTACTGTTTCAGATACTTGTAGTGATTCCTTATTTTATCTTCTTTATTTATTTTATTGATTATTAATAAGATTTTTTTTTTTTTTTCGTTTTGGAAAAGAGATGATTTTTTACTTGCAAAAGCATTCACAGATACAACATACATGTAATGAATATTGTTTCTCTGAGTGTTAAAGTTCTCCTCAGTGCCTAGCTGAATGTACCTGTCCTAATTTTCTTTTTGAAAGGGGCAACCTTACCTGGTAAGTGAGTAACATCTTAAGTCATGTGACTATTGTATGTTCTTTTTTAGACCGCCATGCATCTCCAGATGCCCCAGACCAGAGGCAGATCTAGTCGTGCAGCGGAACCTGAAATAGTGTTTGATGAGACCGGACTACAGGTGGGACACTGATCTAGACGTCTGCCACGAGCCTGATGACTCTCCTTCAGTCTAAAGATGCATTAACCTGCATGCTTTTCGTTCCTCTGTGCCTTTCTTGTTTCGCCTCATCTGTCTGATGTCTGCAGGTGTTTTTGTTTTTGTTAACTCTATGTCTTGTATTTCTAACCCGTTTTCTTTTTTTCTTTTGTCATGTCTTGTTTTTTGTTAACTCTTTGTCTTGTTTTTCTAACCTGTTTTCTTTGTTTCATTTCTTGTTTTTTTTTTTGTGCATTGAAGTCTTTGCTTTCTTTTAATTGTAGAATTTGTCTTCATGGTTAATCTCTGTCGGCTGATCTATGTTTAAGTTTTGTTCTTCTGTAGTGTCTTAGCTTGTTGAATGTTTCTCTCTTTGTAGTTCACCCTGCAAACCTCAATTCTGAAGTTAATTGTTAATTTGTAAGAATGTTAATTTGTAATCAGAATGTGTGTTTTTTTTCTGGTAATATTGCAATTTCTTTATAAATAACAAACTTGCAATACATAACCTTCTCGGTTTTAGTTTGATCACCCACCTCAACGTTTCTGCCCTCAAAGGAGTGACACACACTTTCAGGCAGTTGATAGAGCGCAAACACAAGGCAGCTCTTCCAAACACAAAGAAGCATAGGAAATAATAGACCTACACAGCTAAACATTACTCAAATACTTCAGCTGGCCTACATTTCACATCTCAGGAAGAAGTGCTTAACCTTTTTGTGACCTGAGCTCACTGTAGGTTTGAGCATCACAATGTAGAGACTCAAACCTTAAAATACACGTTTGTTTACTAAACCATTGCTCCTAATGCACTACCACTGCAGAAATAGAACTTTACATCGAGAGAAATTTTGAATTAAAATGTGAAAATGGAAATTGGCATCACTTAAACCCAGTGTAAATGTATTTTATATATATTAAAATGTATTTATACATAACGTTACAATGTAGATTTAATTGCTTTGTTTTTTAATTAATTATATATTAATTATATAATTTTTTTTATTTTTGTAAATCCATTTATTTAATATAATCGTCACTGGTAAAAAGAGACAAATCTAACCCATTGCTTTATTAATAAAAATAATTAAAAACTCATATTTATTAATTAAATTTATTTAATAATTTTTTATAATAATGATAATAATAACTTGAATTGTGGCATGAATTGATGACAAACACATATGAAATAAGGCATTTGAAAACCTTTTGTTAATGGTTATTCAGGTAACTCACTAAATTTAGCAATTTTTTTGCAGTAGAATATAGTTACTAATTCCTAACATCACATCTATCAAACAGAAGAATATAGGGTATCTATAGCAAATTTGTCATTTCTAATTTAAAGCAACCCTGCAGGAGCTGGCAGTGTTGGCTTGTTTTTGTTGGTTTTAATAATGGGTGAAAGGAAATCTGTTAATGCTGGAGAACTCTGAATATTTTGACAGCCGTTCCGCTCTCCTTCAAATGAATGTTGATAGATTAGATTAGAAATGTCTTGCACTCTTCTGTCTCCTTCTATGACTGAAAATCTGGGGTTAGAAAGCTATAGATCTTTCTCGTGGTGAGTCTTCGGGGCATGTCAGCACACGCTTGTGGCAGTCCCTAGATCGCACATCCAAATACCTGTCAGTCAGTGTTTCTACATCATGCCCGAGGGATTCTGGAATGGGTCGGTGTCAGTAAGCCATTTCGCCACGCTCACGATGCAGGATTAGACCGGTGTTATCAGGAGCATGGCAAAGAAGTTTGGATAGTGAAACTTTTTATATACAGATTGTATTCTGGAATCTATCTTTGAGATTAGTTAATTTTGCGCTATTGCTTTTCTCTTACCAACTGTGCATTATTGTCTTTGTCTTCACACGCCTAACGCTGTTGATCTAATCCACGTCATGTTTTATAGGCGTTTGAGGACCTACTATACAGTATATGCAAAACATTTCTGTAGAATAATTGATTGTACGACACAGAAATCAAATTTTTGCATTAAATTTTCCTTTCAGGAATATGTCTTCCATCTGGAGACCGGCAAGGAGGATTCTGGGAAGGGAAAGTGCCCATATGATCCAAAACTGAACAGTGTCTCCACTTTGATTAGTGAGTCCCTTCAACAATTCCATTCAAAACTGTGGAGACATATTTGAGTTGAGTGTTGAATGTGCCACATTGTGCATTCTTTTGTGCCTGTCCTACTCCGAAAAACAGCACTTCCTATGCTTGTGAGCATTCATTTTAGTGACTACTCAAAGCAACTCACTCTTTTAGAAGACTTGTTGCATAGCTATTGCCTAAAAAAGTGACAGAATTTTCTCTCAAGATGGTACATTTTTTTTTATGATTTCCCATGATTTCTGAATATCTCCTAATGGAGAACTCAGATTGCAGTGAAACCGTTTATACCGAAACGTGCAAATCAGTTAAGTGCATGGAGTGTTTTAACAAGTCCTCTAATGATGCTTCTCACTGTGAGTCTACATGCACTTGCAAACTCAATTGTTTATTGGTCATTTGAGAATAATGGTTAAGGGGAAAAGGTTTTTCACATTTAGATAGTTTAACTATGTCTTATATTCACAGAAAAACATGTTAAGTTTGAGAAAAAAAGGCCTTGCTATTTTATTAGGCTCATTGTAGCTATATAAGGTCCGAAACTAAACGAGTTTAATAGGAATAGGACCGTATCAAAATAAAACCAAAATGGTGATACTGCTTTGTGTGATTATGAAATCACAAAGGCTGTGATTTAAATAAATAAATATATATTCTGTGTGTTTTAGGGCGAAGTGATTCTTTTACTTGTGAGCAAGCCTTGATCTAGTGTTTTTAGTGTCTCTGAGTGACTGGAATCACATTAAATGCTGCTCCACACAAACTCAATCTCTGAAAACACCTCTCTTTTGCACGTCTGAACTGGCTGCCAAATTAAAAGCTTGATGGTTTAATATTTTTACATTTTAAAACCGTATGTTTGTTAGGTATTTTTGTGACAAATTTGTAGTATATTAGTTTTTTTCTGACTAAACAATCCCCAAACTAGCACATTATCAGCCAAAACCAAAAAAACAGCACAGAGCCCCAATTTAGCAGGTCTTACACAGCAGGTAATTCTGCGAAACTCTTGACTAGGACAACAACTGGCTAAACCATCTAAATCAGCACAGCTTAGCAAAGCCTGCAACTAGCAAAAACCACTTGGCTAAGCCAGTAAAACAATTTATCACAGTCTTACATTAAGTGAGACCTTAAAAGCCACAAACAAACATGACAAGGAAGCTTTTACAAACAATTTGGCATGCTATTCGTTGAAAGAACGCTTTAGTACTTGCCTGTCTGGTTGTGTTTAACTACCACCTCATATATTAAAGTTGTTTGGTCGAATTTACAAGGCGTTCTGACAGGTTGGCACCTAGACGTTCCCTAAGAATCAACAATTTTGATATGCCGTCGGAAAAACCGCCGCCGGCAGAGCAAATAGACTGTCAGCAAACTCATTCTACATCCAGTATGCTTCCTCTACAAACCCCTCCAATTGAACTCGTATCTCCCGCTGTACACAGAAGCAAGTGTGGGCAAAAACAGGCAGGCCCTGCGTTCTGGATTCCTCCAAGAGGGAATTAATCAAGAGAGCGGCTCATGACAGCGCTCCGCCTGGCCAAGGCTCTACGGCCCCTCCTTAACAGCCATGGCCTCTGCCAACTACACGCTGAGACACCTGCTCAAATGGCCTGCAACTGAATTCTGCACACACACACATATATACACACATTTGACCTCCACACTACTTAACAAGGAACAAATTCCTCCAGAGGCAATAATAACCCCTCACATGCACATGCATAATGACCAGTGCATGTGAAACCCAGTGGGCATCAATCTTGTGCAGCGTGTAATGTAAGTTGGCAGTTGCCATCGAGTAAGTTCACTGCAAGTTGAACAGTTGATAAGTTAAATGCTCATTTTCTGTGCCTTGATTAATCCCCTGGCAATAATTCATCATCACGGGTGTGGCCGATGTCTCATTGAAATAAAAGCTCATAAATCAATTGTATAATTCTTTTACATTCACAGACACTTACATTCTGACTTTCTCTGTTTATCTCTGTTTTTGTAAACCTTAGATGGAGAACTGTATGCAGGGGTGTATATTGATTTCATGGGGACAGACTCTGCTATTTTCCGAACTTTGGGGAAAAACACAATCATGCGTACTGACCAATACAACTCAAGATGGCTGAATGGTAAATAAGTTGATAATAGTGTTTTTATATTTTATTTTATCTATATTTTAAATGCATTGATATGGTTTTTATTTTATTTTTATATTTTAAGCCTAATCCACCATTTATTTAATGATAAAAAAAAGCCAATTTATCATAAAAGTTTTCTTTTCTTTTCTTGCTATTTGATGCTTTTTTTAAAAACTTAAATAGTACTTAAATAGTCCTAATAGTTTCAAAAATTTTTCTATGAAAAGGCTGATAAATGTTTCATTGTGCAACTGTAAAATGATATTGCATGTTGCATTTTTTTCTTCTTCTTTTTTTTCTCCCTCACTTTCTATTTCTTAGACCCTTCATTTGTCCATGTGCACCTTATCCCTGACAGCAATGAAAAAAACGATGACAAACTCTACTTTTTCTTCCGCGAGAAGTCTTCCGAGATGGGCCAGAGCCCCAAATTACAGTCACGCATCGGCCGAATCTGCCTGGTGAGTTCTGACCTGAAATGAAGTTGAGTTGATGAATATGACGTTTGAGACATTCCGTACCCTTTAGCATTTCTGAAAGAGATTCCAGCAACAGCCTAGAGCGAGCAAGTACTGGTTTGTGGATACTTGACTGTGGCATTTCTGTCTGCTGGCCGCTGACGTGCTGAAATCCACACATATTTGACCTTCCTGCTTACAATACTTCTCTCTATAAATGTGACCCTTGAACCTGTGACCTTTTAACTTGTCAGGTCAGCTGTTCTGAGTATGACTGTTTCTTTACCAGAGCATGCTATGGAAAAGATAGCTTATTCACTAGCACCACAGCGATTTGTCCCGAATGTGGAGCTTAACCACAAGTTCTTAATGAAAATAGCGCCAGACCACAGCTGCAAATTGGGCAGGGCAATGAAAACACACATGGAGCGGCAGGCTTGTGCCACAGGGGTAAACTCAGGGGTTTGTGGTACATCTTCTTGGGCTTAATGTAAGTTTGTGGGTGTGTTCATGTTTAGCTAAACTTTGCAGGGATGAATTCTGAAAAGTTCCTTACAAACCCACATAAATGGACCAAATAACTTTTCGATTTTTTGAAAATGTTAGCTAAATGTGCAAAAAAGAGTTTGGATAATTGCTAGTACATAGTTCTAAATATGTTTCTCAATGTCAAGTTTGAAAATGGACCAAAACATGGACCATCATAGGTAGTCCATATGACTGTAAATGTGCTTTCGAGTCTTTTGAAGCCTAATAATAGTAATTTTCTCTTTCAGAATCTTTGTTAGAGTTAAGGTAATCATAATTGGCTTGCTACAAGAACCACAGTCAATGGCAGGAAATCAAGAATTTATACCAGCATTCAGAAGTTTGGGGTCAATTACATAAACAAAAGTCTCTTAAGGCTGCATTTGTTTGACCAGAAAAACTGTAAAAACTATTATTAAAATTTAAAAAACAATCGTTTTCTATTTGATTATATATTAAAATTATTAAAAACTTAAAAGTATTTTATTCATGCGAACAGCAACCATTATAGATACTGAAAGCTGTTATGCTGCTTAATATTTTGGGAATTTTATGGTGTCTTTGATTTAATAGAAAGTTCAAAAACAGGAATTATTTGAAATACACATTTTTCTTAACATTATAGACATTTATATTATGTAATGTTTTTTACTTCCGATTCAATGCATTTTTTAGGGGTTGTGTATTTTTTGTAACATGCATGTGTTTATTGAGCAGTTTCAAATGTGGAACCACATGGAGGTATATGACAGTACATGTTTTTGAGTTTTGTGTTTATCAGCTTTCTGTTTTGTGTTTAGGGGTGTGTTTCTAAGAGTGCGTGGTCTCTGTTGCGCGCAGAGTTGTTCTTAAGAATCACTGTAAATAACTTCTGAAAGTTAGGATAACCTCTAACTTGTCTTACATTCCCAAAAATATGGTGTCTAATTCACATCAAGCCTGTTGCAACAAAAACATTCTGAATACTTATTATACTTATTACTTATTATATAATCTGCTTGCAAAACAAAAACTTTTTTTTATTTTTTTATTCAGTTGATCAGCATGTACACCATACAGTCTGAAAGTCTGTCACATTCTTTAAAAAAAAAAATAATTCTAAGAAAAAGAAAATATTTAAGAACTTATTAGAAAATAAGTACTACACTCTAAAAACTGCTGGGTTGAAAACAACCCAATTTGGGTTATTTTGACAACCCAGCGCTGGGTCAAAAAGGGACGAACCCAGCGCTGGGTTGTTTTAACCCAACCAGTTGGGTTATCATATTTAACCCAGCCTGCTGGGTTGCCTTTTTTATAGTTTAAAATGACTATATTGCAGGGTTTAAAAAAACAGAGCGGGTGTTTTTTTATCAGTGTATTTCAGAAGGAAAACTACTGTATTTAGAAAATGTTCGATATCATTTCGCATGTGCTTGATAAGGCAGCGTTTGTGAGCTCAGTACCGCTCTGCAGCCGTTACCGGAGAAACCTACCTCTCCCGCTCTTAGCGCCTCCTGCTGGCAGAAAATAAACTCGCAGAGTGCAGCCATGTGGGGAAACAATGCATTTCTACGTTAAAATTAACCCAAATTGAGCTAGGCATTAAACCTACAAATGTTGTTCATTTTAAATATCACTTTTACACACAAATAATAATAACCAAAAGGAAAATATTTATTAAAAACAAGAGAAAAGTCAAAAAGTAACATGTTAGAAGAAATGCAGAAAAGGATGGCATTAACAGCTACAGAGTTCATAAACAAAGCATTGAACATTTGATGAATATAACTTAAAATCAAATTTGACTTTGTTCAATTGTATATATTGTATAAAAATATACGAAAACACATACAATAAATTTACAATTAGTTAGGTTTTTTTCCAACTATTCTGGCATGACAGTACACAAATAAATCACAACATTAACTTTGATATTATAACATTTAACAGACGCATGTGTGTGTGTGTGTGAAAATGTGAGCAGGTGTATGAATGACAGAGTGTAAACTCTTCTACTAAACAACACAGAAAAAGCATTTAACTTTTTTTTTTAAACAAATTATACACTTACAGTTTGTTTCATAGTCCATGAATACAGATCATGCATCACAGTCAATTTTCATGATCTCTTTAGCATAACTGATGTAATCATGAAGAAACCCCATCAGCACAGCATCTGACATCTTCTACATCATCCAGGGCAGCGTCCTCCTTTAAAACCACTGCTGTTTAGGGGAAAGAAGATTTTCCTCTCTGACCAGGATTCATCCAGTCACCGCCTGCTCTTCATCAGTGGCCTAAGAGAAACACATTTGAAAAAATTAAACATTTAATTAAACTATCCATTTTCAGGTAGAGGTGTATTCACATCCGTAAGGATAGGTAAATAATCGGTTTTAAAGTTTCAACACTTTGTGCGGTTGTTTAATGTCTCAGTCCACCACAGGGCTCCAGAATGCTATAATGGCAGCACTAGTGTGAGGACATGCAATACTGTTTGAATAAATATTGCTTTCAGAAAGCTTCTTTACTGAAACATTAAAACAGACATGACATTCACATACCTCACAATATTCACGTACATGGAGGGCTGCTCTTCAAACCGTTAGTTCACCATATAATTAAAATGTTTATAATTTACTCTCCTCATGTTTTTCCAGACTCATACAAAATCTGCTCATTTTTTGGAAAACATATGAATATATTTAATATTCTCTTTTTGTGTCCTCCATTGCTGGTCTGGGAGACCAGTATTTTATTTTGAACATACATGTTTGCTATCATATAATTTAAGATGTATTCATATATAAATATCAGAATTTACTTCTACAATAACTCTATATTTATGAAGCTTGAAAATACTGATTATCTAAACTATAAATGGATTAACAAATATTATGAGAAAACTAAAAATATATTAATTTATGTTGTAAAGACAAACAAAAGTCTTATAGGTTTGGAATGACTTGAGGGCAAGTAAATGATTTTTTGTGTGAACTTTACCTCTAAGAGCGAAGACCAAGAATAATGACTCTCCAAATCAGACAACTCCAAAGTTGGTTTGAGTTCTGCAATAAAAAACACAGACATCAATGGTCTTAATGAAATGAGCACGTAATCACACTGTTGTTGCATCAAAATGTGAAGACAACAGAAAAATTTATTTTCTAAAAATAACTTACATAAAATCTCAAAGGAATGATGCTCTCCCATGTCTCTTGCTTTTAACACCTACAAAAACAAAAAACAAACATTATTTTACTCTTAGTAAAACACAACAACAACTGATAACATGAAATTATGAAGTTTACTTGCCTTATACGATCTTTCCCTCTCTTCAGAAGAAGCTGAGAAAACCACCTCCTCACACAAGCACTTGTGTGTCCTTAACTCCAGTTAGTTTGAGTTCTGCAAAGAGGGATATCAATGGTTTCAATAAAATATTAACATATACATACATACATATATAAAATCACACTGTTTTTGCATCAAAATGTGAAGTTAACAGACAGGACACAACAGAAACATTAATTTTCTAAAAAAAAAAGTAATAATAATTTAACTCACATCAGTCTCAAAAGAATGAAGTTATCTTGTCTCTGGATTTCAACATCTAAAAAAAACACACACATTATTTTAGTCTTAGTAAAAATAAAGATAACGATGTTATTCTGAAGTTTACTCTCCTTAAACCGTCTGTCCCTCTCTTCAGAAGAACACCTCCTCCTCATCCTCACACAGGTCTGTGACTCCTCACAAAACAGCTTCTGTGTCTTTAACTCTCAGCGCGAGGACAATGAAGACAGGAGCTGGACAAGTCTGAAATATTACATGTAAAACATACTTTTAACAGTTACCACTTCAACAGCCTCAAAATAATTATGCTAATCTTTACTACACAATCCTTTAGGAGACAAACATACATTCAGTTTAACCGCGAAAAAAAAATACGAATTCACATGAGCGTAACCATGACCATAACCGTCTGTTAACGCCTCAAAGAGAACAGATAATGTAAAATCTTATGTAAATATGACAAAATACATTCACAGACGTTATATTAAAAGTACATCCTCCGTTCAGTAACGTTACATGAGGCAGTTAAGACCTCCGTGTCCGAGGCGAAAACCGCGTCCGTTTTTTTTATATATAACGTATATAACGTTAAGCTCCTTTGTTTCCGCCTTTCATAAAACCTTCCGCCTTTCATACAACCGGGTAAACAATAAAAGATAACTTTACATTTTGAATATTTAACGTTACTTACCATAGTCTTTCACTCGCTTCTATCACGCTGAGAAAATGGCGGCTGCTCGCACTGGAGACGTACGATTTTGACGTGACGTGCGTGCTCTCCTTCACGTCCGCGTCCTCAACCCACCCCGCTGGGTTAAAAAAGAAAGTTATTTTCAACCCAAACTTGGGTTAAATCATCCCAAAGTCCTATCAAACGGCCTCAACCCAGCAGTTGGGTTGAAAAAACAACCCAGCGTTTTTTAGAGTGTAATTACTGATAATAAGTAATAGAAACATTTTACAAACATTTTAGAATGTATCTTAAGAAAGTCTTAAATTCCTTGACTCAACGATCCAGGTCATAGCAGTTAACATCTAGTTTACAGAATACTTTGATGCTGTTATGGTGTTTGTATGTCCTTTTTGAAACTTAAAAGCTCCAGTCCTTATTTACTGTATTACAATTGTATGGGGAAATCATATTTGTGTTCCACTTAAGAAAGTACTGTAAGTGAACCTGTTTTGGAACAACAAAACGATTAATAAGTAATTACAGATTTTTTTATTTTTGGGTGAACTTTCCCTTCATACTGCCAAACGAAAAGGTTGTGATTAAAGTCAGATGATAAATCAGGAATTCCTTAACCATCTCTTCCAAATATGTGGACAGCCATCAGACCAGATGGGTGCGTTTTGTGAACCAGACGAGACACTATTTGCAATCCTGTCTTCTCACAGCTAACTTTTCCTGGCTGTTTGTTCCTCTCTCTCCCGCTGCGGAGGGGCTTGAATGAATTAAGTACAGCTATTTCAGCTCTCTTTGATTTCAATTTCAAACCAGTGGCTCTCGACGTGTGTGTGTTTACAGAACGATGATGGCGGTCACTGCTGCTTGGTCAACAAGTGGAGCACCTTCCTGAAAGCCCGTCTCATCTGCTCGGTCCCAGGAGCTGATGGGATTGAAACGCATTTCGACGAGCTCAGTAAGTCTCACTCTGTTCATCTCCGACAGATAATGTCATCAGTTGAAAGGCCCCATTTCGGCTCTTAAAGTGGTTTGCGTTGGCTGGAGGCCAGTCAGGGATCACTTTAGCTGTGTATGAATGAGAAAGATCTTCCCTTGGTTAGTCAGGTTTCAGTGGCCCTGTCCAATGTCGCCCACACCCTACTACAAAACACATGCAAACCCTCCATCCACCCACAACATCCTGGATCCCCTAACACGGGCCTCCAGGTCTGCATTTACACCAGGCCAGGTGACATACCTCACCCTCCCTGCCATAATATGGCACCAGAATCCCCCCTTGTCCATGTGCATAGATAGGTAATGGCTTATTTGGAGCGGTGTTACATAAATCCACCCTCTTTTTTTCCAAACAAAAGCCTCTTTTGAGAAGGCTGAAGGTGTGGGAGATGTGCCATGTGCCATGAATACCGGGTCCGCTATGGGTGTCTTTCTTGCACTTATAGTCATTTCCAGACTATTTGGCCTCAGTGATGTAGGGAAACGGGGGGTTATGATCATGCAGGAATGTATTGCTATTGCTCATATTAAGAGAGCAGATTTGCGCTCCCGAACACAGTCGCTCAACTCTTATAAACAGGTTTGGCTCTTTATTAGTGGGGAGGATGTTTACACAGGCTCGTGGAGAAGTGAGGATTTGTGTTGTGTGTTGAAGGAGGGATGTCCAGTCATTTTTAAAAAGGCAATAAAGCTGTAGTTTGTTCTGAGTTGTGACAGTCTTCTAATGAGCTGGATTAATACAGATAAAGTGCTAAAGTACAGCTTGTCATAGTAGTAGTCAGAGTAATCATAATTACACATTTACATTCTGTGGAAATCAGAAGATTTCTAATACTGTATATACACCATGATTTCAAAGTTTGGGGTCAGTACGAAGTCTTAAAATATATTTAAATATTCTTAAAAAATAATTTATAATAACTGCTTCTCTCTGAAAATATATTTAAAGTGCAATTTATTTCTGTGATGCATAGCTGAATTTTCATCATCAGTACGCCAGTCTTCAGTGTCACATCATTCAGAAACCATTCTAATATGATGCTTTGCTGCTCATTTCTTATCATATATATTAGAGTTGTTCCGATTCCGATACTAGTATCGGAAATATCTCCGATACCACAACAAATTCTGGCATCGGCATCGGCGAGTACATGAACCCATATACCGATCCGATACCATTTTCTTAAAAAAGACCTAGTTATGACCGCAAGCTTTGCCTAACCGCTGCACGGTTCTTCTTCGCTGCTCAAAATGCATTGAAAACACAGGAAGTTGTGCTGTGTTGCCACAAGCAACCCCTGTTTAGAGCAGCGAAGAAGAAATGAAAACGCGTTAGCAGCCCTTATCTATATATGACTGGATCACTCATCACATTCTAAACTGCCAAAAGACAGTGAAGCCGCTACTATATTATAGATCAGTGGTTAGCAGTATGTCTCTGTAGTACCGGTAGTTACAGACTCTCGAGTATATTCAGTACTGGCAACTGCGTTCAGTCGCTTCCGTGTAAGTCAAAACGCAGGGCTCCAGACAGTAGCCGAATATATACTAGTGTCTGTGAATATTAAACTGCAAAATACTATTTAAATATTACTCCCGCAAAATCTACATCTCTGTGGGTGACTGGCACAGATGCGCGAGAGCTCGCTGTTTTGTAGTCTCTGCTGTGTGTCATGAGGACACGAACGCATAAACCGTCACTTCATGAGAATTTACCGTTTCATTTGAGAATACTGTCATATCATAAACACAGACACTCAAAGATCTTCATGGCAGCCCATTAAAATAAATGTTTGGTTTACATGAGTAAATTGACAATATATAAAGCTACTGTTGTAGCCTACAGTAATAATAATACATCTCTATAATAATAATAATTATGCCTAGATGGTTGCTTGTTTTTTACTTGTTTTTTACTTGTTAGAGATTATCTGATTAATAGATCTTTTTTTATATTCCTAGACTTATTTGTTGCAGTTTTTTTATACAGTTATATTGTAAAACTTAAATACCTTTTTTAGTTTGCGGTGTTAGATTTTTGGCTGCATTTGAAGTTCTTTTTTGCATAAGAAAATAAATAATACTGTCAAATTCATGTTAGATAATAAAAATACTGTAATAAATACAGTAGTTCACCATGTATTTGTTCATGTTTTATTGAGGGATCTGTCTGAAGCACACCATAAAAAAATTCTAGCAATTTACACAGGGCTAGTAGTATATACAGCTGTATATACAGATATACACCCAGGTATCGGATCAGTACTCGGTATCGGCCGATACCCTGAGCCCAGGTATCGGAATCGGTATCGGGAAGAGAAAAAGGGTATCGGAACATCTCTAATATATATATATATATATATATATATATATATATATATATATATATACAGAATAGCACTATTTAACTATTGCTATCAAAGCATGGGATTAGCAATCCAATCAATTCTTGATCCATTACAAACCAAAAACCATCCTATATTGTTTTCTACTGCATATTGTTGCACTTTGAAATAGGCCACATAAGTTAATAAATGCTGTTTCATGTTTTCAACTTTCTGTTCAGAGGGATAGTGTGGATTTATACATAGATTCTATACAGCTGCAGTGCTCATGAGACGCTGGCTTTGCATTTAGGAGATTATGGGAGTTTGAACAGTTGGCAGACTTTAAGGATTTGGCAAATTCATCACAGATGGCCAAATGTTTGTTAAAAAAATCTGTAAAGATTTGTCATTTTAAAAGTATGTGTTTATCCCTGTTGATGATCTTTAGATACATCCCATTAACTGCATTTGTCCTGCTGTGAAGGACGAAAGTAGAGGAAGTTTGGGGTTGCCAAATGGATTGACACGAGCAAGATGGAGAGATAGAGAGAGAGTCTTCAAAGTGATATTAGTTGATTTCATAAGAAAACTCAGGTGGATGGGACATTTTACAGGCTGAATTTGAACCTGTATATCCAACATGAGCTTCTCACTGTGTCTGGAATCAATATACCACAGTGAATTTTTCATTCATAAGATCATGAGTTTCTAGCACTGTGAATGAGTTCTGAATGAATTTTTGATCGTCTTATAAACCATGTCTTTGATCCATATGCACATGATGTATTACCTGCGCTTTACATACAGCTACACTGAGATACTGTATAACGGTTGGCAGGATGTATGTGTGTGAGGCAATAGGAACCATATGTTTTGTTATGCTCATCTTTATTTTCCTGTGAGTTCTCCCTGAGGAGCACTTTAGCGGTCTTTAAACACACACTCATTCCCTTGCACACACAAACACACATATGCACACATAAGTGTTTATGAAAGTCAACTCACATAACATGTCTTTTCTTTGTACATTGTCTGCTTCACATTATTTTCTGTCCAGTTTACCATTAAATGAAAACTGATGTAAAATAAAATAGAAGTATTAGATGACCAAAATAAATAAATATATAAATATTAGATGGAAGAGATGAAGTGCCGGAAACAAAAATAAAAATTCTCATTAATAGCGATGGTGAGTCAAATGCGTTGAGAAACTCTGAGTCACAGGAAGTTTGCCCCAATATTCAGTAAATGCACTTGATTTATGCACTGCAAATATTAGCAAAGTGTTCTCCAGCCTTTTCATTGCAATGCTTTTCTATGTTTGTGTCTTTTAGGGGATGTGTACATACAACCTACACAGGACACTAAAAATCCCATCATCTATGGGGTCTTCTCTGTGTCTGGGTGAGTTTAGATATGTCTATATCTTCCTCCATCTGGAAACTGTAGTAAATACAGGAAGGGGTTGTTTAACATGGGCAGTTGTCCACTGCCTTTGCATCTGTTTTTCACATGCACACTTTTAAACACTTTATAAATTAATAGTTCTATATATGAACTTTATAACAAACACTGTCTTATTTTCCCCCAGCTCTGTATTCAAAGGCTCAGCGGTCTGTGTCTACTCAATGGCAGACATTCGGATGGTGTTCAATGGACCTTTTGCTCACAAAGAAGGTCCTAATTATCAATGGGTGGCCTACACTGGAAAAATCCCCTACCCTCGTCCAGGAACAGTGAGTTTAACACTCTTATGTACCAAATACCAAAAATTAGATGAATTATTGGCACACTGGTATAGAAGTATTAATCTAGACCTGCTGTTGAAAGTTAAAACCAAGCTGAAAGCACAAATTAGAAGCAGGGTTTAGCTTTTAGATCTAACCATTTGGAAGAGCCTTTATTCCTCCTACTGTATTTGGATAATGCAGAGATCTCATTGGCTAAGGTTGGTCCCCTTCACCCATTTTTGCTAGTGTCCTGGTGGGACTTTCACCCCCAACATGAAGTCCACGAAAGATTACCCCGACGAGGTCATCAACTTCATGCGGAACCATCCTACCATGTACAATACAGTGTATCCGGTGCACAAGCGCCCCCTGGTGGTCAGGACCAACGTAGACTATGAGTTCACCACCATCACTGTGGACCAGGTGACTGCTGCCGATGGCAACTACGAAGTGCTCTTCCTGGGTACAGGTGAGTTTGGAAACTAGCCTGATTTGTACACACTCCGATTTTTTTTGTTTGTTACGTGCAATATATGAAATGCACAATTACATATAAACAACTTCAAATGAGATATTTTGTATAGAAAAAGGTTATTGTAGTTTATTTTTCATTTAGTTTTTATCTCAAGTTTTTATTTATATTATTTTCAATTAGTATTTTCAGTTAAGCTGAGTTTTCACTTGAATTCAAACCCTTTTTATAGTCATATAAGTAAATTATATTTATTTATTATTAGTTTTAATTTTAGACTTAATAGAGTTAATGCTCTAACTGTTGTCATTTAAAAATGTTTAACAACATTACATTTCTCCATGAAATCTAGTGTTGTTGCTATCTAATGGCATTTTCATGATTAATGCAGACAGGATGTAAAGGTTTTAAGTTTTATAATATACCAAATCTCAAAAAAGGAATCCATTTTTTTTCTTTGCAATTTATAAAAAAAAAAAACTTGCTAAACTATTATAGAGACACTGAAACTGCTGGAGGATTAAGGGAAAAAGTAGTCAGTTTCAATCTTTCTCAGTGTACTGTACATTTATTAGAAGAGGTGAAAGCATCTGAGTATACTTAGATGGATGTTAAACTCCAAAAAAGGGTTTTGTGTTTCCATCTTTCTGTTCTTGATAGAAAAACTGTACATGCCGCACCTTAAGGCCGCAGGGTCACGTAATAAGAATCCATCAACCTAGAACAGTTGATCTGCCTAACTCGCGTCTCCTTTTCAAACTCTCTTTTAACTTTAAAGAGTCAGAGTGACATCACTCTTTTGGTCTTGTCATGCTGTAGGTTATGCCTTTATGTCTGCTTATTCTGCTTTGTGAGGCTTAGAGGCTAATGGGTTCAATCAACTCTGCGTGGCCCATTGCACCTACAAGTACTCACAGGAACGTCCCTGGCTTTCAGCGGCAGTCGCTCGCTTGCATTC
This sequence comes from Carassius gibelio, assembly GCF_023724105.1. Classification (NCBI taxonomy): domain Eukaryota; kingdom Metazoa; phylum Chordata; class Actinopteri; order Cypriniformes; family Cyprinidae; genus Carassius; species Carassius gibelio. The sequence continues at coordinate 6,108,463 of NC_068381.1, forward strand.
AAAGCTCAGGTTAGATGTATTGCTCCGGTTGCAATAAATCTCTGGTGATGTGCACAGAGGAATGCAACGGGCACGCTTAAATCAAACTAGCATTTTGGTCAGACACAGCCACTCAAACATGTCCGTTTTTCAGTAGAGACAGAGCCTGACAAAGTACAGCCGAGCTGAAAGATGAGTTTACCTTAAAAACAAGAGAGAACAGAGGAGGGGTTTTCAAAGGAAGTGATGGTGTATGGGAAATGTGAAGGGTCTACATTGTAGATGGGAAGGAAAGAAAAAGTAACTCAAGTGTCTCAGTACATACTCATGATTATATCAAGACATAAGGTGCAAAGAATATCACGATGCTTTGAATGTTTTGTGCACGTGGAAACAGCTAGTTTAATTGCTTGTGGTTGGCTCAGTGAATAATCTGACTGTCTTTCTATTGGCCTACAGACAGAGGTACAGTACAGAAGGTGATCGTCCTGCCCAGAGATGATCTGCAGACAGAGGAACTACTGCTAGAGGAAGTGGAGGTCTTTAAGGTGAGATCTGCACCTGGGGTCTCCTGTTGCACACTAACTTCTTAATATTACATGCTCTTTTGAAAACTTGATTATGATTGACCAAATGTGAGAATTTTATATGGGCAAATATTTTTGAGCACTGGCCACGAAATTATATATTTGTGACCCTGGACCACAAAACCAGTCATAAGGGTCAATTTTTCGAAATTGAGATGAATACATAATCTGAAATCTGAATAAATAAGCTTTCCATTGAAGTTAGGATAGGACAATATTTGGCTGAGATACAACTATTTTAATGTCTGGAATCTGAGGGTGCGAAAAAAATAGAAATATTGAGAAAATCGCCTTTAAAGTTGTCCAAATGAAGTTCTTAGTTCTTAGTTTTAATATATTTGCAGTTGGAAATTTACAAAATATCTCAATGGAACATGATCTTTACTTAATATCTTAATGATTTTTGCATAAAAGAATAATCAATCATTTTGACCCATACAGTGTATTTTTGGCTATTGCTACAAATATACCACAGCATCTTAAGACTGGTTTTGTGCTCCAGGGTCACATTTGACCATTGTCTCAGTTATTCTGGTTCAATGCATTGAATTTCTGTTTAATTTACTTGACTTTATTATAACACTTAGATTTTTTTTTTTTTTTTTTGAAATATTTTATGCTCACCAAGGCTGCATTTATTTTATCCAAAGCACAATAAAAACATGAATATTTTTTTTATATTATTACAATTTAAAATAACTTTTCTTTATAAATTTTATATATATAAATATATATAAATTAAATGTATTCCTGTGACACAAAGCTGAATTTTCAGCATCATTACTCCAGTCTTCAGTGTCACATGATCCTTTAGAAATCATTGCAAACAAAAGCTTTTTATTTAGGTGTCATGCAAATAATATATTTGAATCTTTCACTTTCAGGTCCCTACTCCCATCACAACTATGAAGCTTTCTTCAAAACGGGTAAGAATTTACTGTACACTAAACCTGTTCACAAACATTGATGTTTTATATAAAATACTGAGGAATACATTACCCATGAAGAGGATAACTATAAGCCCACTTAAGATAGACGTGCAGCTGCTTTCTGTCTCTGTAATCCATAAGCCTCTTTCATAAGGGCATAACAATTTTACAGATCTATGAAGATAAAATGTTAACTTATCATTCAATGCGTTTTATTCTTTCATCATAATTGGGATTGTTGGCAGATGTGGCATGACATCATTTCTGGGCTGTAATTTAAACCCTAGTTCTCCCAGAAAAGCTGATTTAAAACAGCTGATCCTAAAAACAGAAATGCCAAGTTTATAAACGCTGGAGGAAAGAAAAAGGTCTATTATCAGAACAGGCTTAAATTTGCAGTTCAAAACCTGCATCTTCAATTCATCACATTAGGGCTGGGATAGTAGGGTTTTTTCTTTCCAAACAGTTTGAAGGTAGAAAATGGACCTTGAAGTATTAGGATCAAATTATAATTCTAAAGCGAGAAACAATTTGCATAACAATATGTTTTTGTTTTGCTGCAGCAACAACTATATGTAGCGTCCGCGGTTGGTGTGACTCATCTGGCCCTGCACAGGTGTGATGTCTATGGCGAGGCCTGCGCAGACTGCTGTTTGGCCCGGGACCCTTATTGTGCATGGGACGGCAAGTCCTGTTCTCGGTACTCAGCCTCACAGAAGAGGTAAATATGTCAAGGCACTTCAGAACCCAATGACATTTACACAGGAGTGTGCCATCGCTGTGTTAGTCAGCATCTTCATACATACCACTTTCAGCTATGTACAGTGTGATCACATTTGGTTTTAAAATGTGATGTCAGAGCAATAGCCTAGTGGTTATTCTGTATTTTCTAGAACGAGAGAAATGCAGATCTGAATCCAGTTCCCCATCTCTGTTTTCCATAATTTCTTAATAATCTGGCCTATTTCTTTATTTGGTTATTTTTATTTACACTGATATAAAATAATGAAATGCATATTAATAAGATCCAAAACCTCAATAAATTTTTTTTCAAAACTCCTACATATCAAAGATCACATTCCAGTCATGTGTGTTCATGAGGATTCAATCCTCATTTACAGTCACAGCCTCCTAATTTCTGGAAATGTTATTCATTAGATGTTGCAACTGAAGATTGCTTTCCTGCATTAGTCATATTGGGCAATTTCAGGGCGGATCACAGTTTTAATTTAAAAGCTTCTGCTAAATGCATTCATTTTCATTTATCCCAAAGTGTTTGACACAAACAGGTTTCTGTATGGATCCTATTTAGTGAGTTTTCTTATTGTGAAATGGGAAGCAATTTTTTATGAAATCCAGATCAGATTGAAATTTCTTCCTCTTCTGAACTTTACACATACAGTAATATAATGTGCCGACCATCATATCTTTAGTGTGGCTGAGTGCACAGCGAGATTTACTCTAGTATACAGTACAACATAGTTTGGGCTGAAAAAAAAAACTAAAAATGGTGTTTGTTGAAAGTATTTTCATGCTTTGTCAGATATAGGTGGAAATTTATTTCTTATTTTGTCACATGGCTTCCTTTTAGACGCAGTCGGCGACAGGATGTGAAATACGGGAATCCCATACGGCAGTGCCGAGGATACAATTCCAACAGTAAGCTACTAGTCAAACTTTACTATAGGGTGACCACCTGCTAATAAGCCCAAGGGGGGACAAGGGGTATGTTTCTGAGGGACAATGTGGGACACCTTGCACGGCGGTGCCCCCACACCATGGGCAGACTCACTGACAGTGGTTTACCCATTTCTAGCACATACCACCTTACATGGTATATTAATAATGCCCTATTCCCCTAAACGTGTAACTGCTGATGTTTGCTCATGACAGAATTGACAGATGCACTTCCACTTATGATTTACTTTAGCTATTTAATTTATTCACTTTAAATAAATTATAATATACAATTATAGGATTAAAATGAATTGTAGTTGCTAGACCACAGGAACAGTAAAAAAAAAAAGTCTAAACTCACAACTCCAGAGGTTCACGGGGAGGTAAGATGGTGAACTCGCATGTTAGTAAAGGCAGGCGCATAAAAAAAATCTTTCTCCATTTTTCGAATTGGAAAGCGTGCATCTAAAAGTCTGGTATGCACGTGCGTGCACTGTCATGACAACAACGAAAAAGTTGACAACAACCTAGTCAGCAGTTCAACTGAGGGGGGGGGGGGGGCAGTACAGTAGCGTGCTGAACTGTCAAGTAATGTCCGTTTGGCTGCCTGGGGCTCGAGGATATAGAGTGACCAACTTTTTTTGAGCAAGCATTGATTATGCGTGAACGCATGAATTGGGCTTAAAACGCTGTGCACGCACGCGCTACGCGGGACGGGTGGTCACCCTACTTTACTACAATGAATATTTGTAAATACAAATATTTATTATTTATAATATCAATAAGTAGGTTTAGTCCTGTTTTGATTAGTTTGTTTTTCACTTCTAAAGTAAATATGTCCGTTGTATGCACAATTAATTAACTGATAAATCATTCACAGATAGTACTTGTTTTCATATCATGACACAATTATCAACATAATCAGTTCATGAATTCAGTTTTATTTGCTTTTTATTTCATTTGTGAAATTTGTTTATAGAAATTAAGTATATGTGTAAAATACAGTCATGCTTTTTTTGTACAACCATAATGAGCTGTTTGCAGAAAACCTCACTCTGCTCTGGTCTGATTTTTGTAGTGTTCAGTTTATTTACATTCCTGTAGTTTGACTGACACAGCTTTCATTCTACTGGCTCTGCTCTAACGGTTCATGGCCAGCTCTCATACTCGCTCAAGAGCTGTGTTAATATCAGTGAGAAGTGACGTGTTTTTCTTGTTGTCCAGCTAATAAGAACACTCTGGAGACGGTGCAGTATGGGGTGGAGGGCAGTAGCACGTTTTTGGAGTGCCAGGCCAGATCACCACACGCTGTCATTAAATGGCATCTCCACCGAGACAACAGCGATAAAAGGAGAGAGGTGAGGACGCACATGTACACAATACATGCATAAATAAATAGTATAGATGCATAATATGCCAGTGACCTTAATGGGATGAGCCAATATTAGCATTTTTTTTGATTCAGCTTCATCCTTTTTAGACAGATGCTGAATGCCTGTATCATGAAGGATTTTTTTAAGTATATTGTTTTGTGCAATATTTTGTAAAAAAAAGAAAAAAAAGAAAAGAAAATATAAAAATATAAATTTAAAAATATATTTTTAAATATTTTTGTAAATAGTATAATTACCTTTCACACACGCCAAATTTCAACTATTTGAAAATGTGAAATCTGAGGGTGCAAAAAAAATCTAAATACTGAGAAAATTGTCTTTGAAGTTGTCCAAATGAATTCTTAGCAATGCATATTATTAATCAAAAATTAAGTGTTGATATATTTACGGTAGGAAATTTACAAAATATCTTCATGGAACATGATCTATACTTAATACCCTAATGAATTTTGGCATAAAAGAAAAATCGATAATTTTGATACATACAATCTTTTTTTGGCTATAGCTAATAATATACCCCAGCGACTTAAAACCAGGGTCCAGGGTCACATACAGTATATAGTATAATTACTGATTTTATATATATATATATATATATATATATATATATATATATATATATACTCTTATGTAGTTATATTTATATAGTTTTAAAACTTTTTTACTTAAAAAAAATATATACAAAATTATATATGTAATTATACTATTTTATGTAATGTATAGTGTTTGTGTGTGTGTATAAATAATTTAAATTATAATATTGTATCACGTCTACTTGGTTTAAATTAAATATCATTTTACATGTGATTTTACATATATAATTTTGTTAATATTTAAATATAGTATGTAGTAAAAACTTAAATTGTAAATGAATTAAAAATAAAATAAAATTTATAATTAAAAAAACAATATTTATAAGTATAATCCAATAAAATGCTACTTAAGTATAGTATATTTACACATAATTTTTATGTGATTGTAATATATACTGTGTATATATATAAAAAATTACTGATAATTGGTGTTGGCCAACCATAATTTTTTTTATCAGTGCAAAAGTACTAAATAATAAATAAGCAGACTCAATGACACATCCAAAGTTTGCTGTTTTATTAATCATGGCTGTTTTGTGTTTCTTCAGGTCCGTACTGATGGGCGCGTGTTGAAGACGGATCAAGGTTTACTACTGCCTTCCCTCCAGTCCTCAGACTCTGGCATCTACATCTGCACAGCCACCGAGAAGAACTTCAAGCACACCTTGGTCAAACTTCAGCTGGTGGTCTTGACCAACCAGGCCGTCAACAACATCCTGGTGGAAACAGGCCGTCCGGCGGCTTCTTCGCTCCAATCCAGCACCTGGACCCCCAGCTCTGGACAGTACAAAGACCTTCTGACCATCCTCAGTCAGCCTGAGATGGGCCTCATAAACCAGTACTGCCAGGACTATTGGCAGTACGGAGACCCGCTGACGGGGGTCATCCAGGCCCAAGATCTCAAAGAGCTGAAGGAACAGAAGAAACCACGGAATCGCAGACATCACGGGGATGAAGAGGAGACATGAGGGGGTTTCCACCCCCCGGTCCTATAGGAAAGACTTCTAAAAGAGTAAAACCTGAAAAAAAAAAATCTTCCATCAAATGAAACGAACTTCACAAGCAACAAACGGAATTCCATCTCTTAGCAGATAAAGATGATATCATACACAGTATTTATTGTAGGTTGTATATAGTACCATTCTGTGGATTTCTTTGTACTTAAATAGAAAAATGAATGCTCTTTGTGTATAAGTACCTAACGGGCAAATATTATTGTAACATTATTTTTATTGTCACAACTACAAACAGAGCAAGAGAAATCTTCATTTTCCATCATTCGGGCATTGACGATTCATTTATAAATGGACATAAACTCATAGACTATGAACTATGTTGAACTGAAATGGTTAAGGAAAGAGCGACTGGGAGCAATTCTTCCCCCTTGGACTCTTCACACAGAAAGAAATTTGGAAAAGGCGGGCAGGACACGCTGACATCATAATGCTCCTCACCACTAGTCCCACCCCTAAGTGCATTCTGGTCCCTCATTGGTTACAATGATACACCAGCTCATATTGTCTTCCTAATGTCACTCTATATGCACACACATCTGTTTCCGGTGCGCAAATGTTTAAGGTCATCCAGTTTCATGGCACAGATTTATTTTTTATTTTTTTGTGACTGGACTCTAGTTATGAGGGCTCTTAGTAAGCTTTTATTGTTTTTTATGCCACTTTTGAAAAGACTAAAAGCACAAAACAACTTGCAGCACGATGATGCCATAAATGCACAAATGTGAAAGCATGTCCTGGTCATATTTCACCTTTTAAATGTATTTTTTTTTAATATTTTTTTTATTTCAATTAATTTAAATTTAATCCATACGTTTTTCCCATTAAGTTATTCGTTTAAATCATTGTTTTCATATAATCATATTTCCCCCAATATTTTATTTTATTTATGGTATTACGATAATTTCAAATTACAAGTCTAGATGAACAAATACTAATATTATTTAAATATTATTTAAATAATTTAAATATTTGAATGAGATTTTTTTTTTCTATTATGATCGAAAATTGTTATTGGTAGTTAAGAAAAGGACCTTTTTTAAAGCTACACACACACATACAAAGAGGTGAAATATGATCTGGTACTGTTTTGTGAGATTGTGACTCATAGCCTAAAAATTCATTTAGATAGACTGGTGAATGCTGCAATATTATAAAAGACACATCCTGATATATGACAAAAGCTACATTCATTTTCAGAATGTGTTCACACAGGTTTAAACTACTCGAAGTCTTGGGAAGCTGGTTTTTCGTTGTGTGCATGATTTATCTAGTGGTATCGTAATAACGAAATGAAACATAGCTACGTTGCAGTTCTTTCTGTTCATATGTTTTTATGGTCAGGTCAGTGTTGGATAGAAGGCTGATGGTCTTCCTCTGCATGGCTTACACAGGCAAAACAGAGGACAACTATACACCTTAAAATGATGACTGTTTCCTCAACAGTTAATGGTATTGTCTCTATTCCTGCAAAGCACCACATGGCCCCAAAAACCAGTATGAAGCAGTGTCTTAATTTGAGAGAATATGGTTGTACAATTTCTTGGTATTTTTAAGATGTGTCTTTAGAAATGTTTGTGTTTTTATTTTGTCATCAATTTGAGACTAAATGCACAGGTGATGTTACTGTAATAATTGTGTAAATGATTGTCTTTCCCCACTTGCTGTTGCTAACTAATAAATTAAAGCTCTATATTTTATAGTAATTCAACTGTTCATTTTTCTTCATCAGTTGATTAATTTATCAAAGACTTGAAGTTTTTTGGGGGGAAGAATCCTGGGCTGACATGTCTGAGGATGGATTTGATGGTATGTTTGAGAAAGTGAAACTATGTGGGGATAATATTTCATTATTAGAGCTCTTGCATGCATTCAGTGGGGGTATTTCAGTGGAAATGCAGATTTATCAAACAACTTTATCCAAAAATGAAACATTCTGTCATTTACTCACCCTTAGGTCATTCCAAACCTGCATGACTTTTTTCTTAAATGCAAAAATTACAAAAGCTGTTCAGCATATATGTAATGAGTGGGAACTGGCAAGATCCAGATTGTACAGTATTATATTAGTGGCATTAAAGTGCTTCATATGATGTTGTAGTTTTGTGCGAGAATCAGACTAAAATACACTGTTCATTTATAGTGTCGTTGGAGCTAGTGTAATGTGAGATTACCGCAGCATCTCATATGAGCTTATACCAACAAACCTGAGCTGGTGGATCGTCAATGGAACATCTTCTTTGACGTCTACATGCAAGCTATATTTAAGAGTTTTTGCTGATGTGATTGTAATCTTTGCATATATGTTTAGTTCTAAGCTTTTTTTATGTGCTTAACCATAAATAATAATTTATTAAGTGCATTTATAAGATGATTTTGTTTTACAGTACATTACCGTAACAATCGCTCTGGAGTAAGTCTCATGTTCATGATGCAGAAAGATTGTTCTTGAGACTAAATCCAGCAAGTTTGGTTGCCAAACCACTCCCTACCAAGTAAGTTACTTTCCAATAAAATATATATAAAAAAAAAATAATTGAAACAAATTCACTTGAGAAACAACACTATAAGATATAAGAACTTGTTTTCAGAGATGTACCTTTAAGGGTTTTCTTTGTGTAGCCTTGTTTATTGTGTAGTGTATTTTTCACTTGTTTCTTGTTGTAGGCCTATGTATAATAATATTAATAGTAATAAATATAAAATCTGCCAATGTATTGACGAAAAAAATTTTGTTATCCGGAATTACATTTCATCCTGTAAAATTATTCTTGCTATCAAGAATTTATATCCTGAAAGGCAACAGCCAAACCTGCTAATGAATAGAATCCAAAATGGCTTGCCATACAACTCAGTGGGTGACAATAATGCCTTAATATTGGTGGCATAATAAAACCGAAGAAGATGAAGAGCAGGAAGACGAATGCTTGTTTAAGAGGGTTAAGATACACTCGCAACTCAAGTTTAAACGAGTACAAAATAATTTTTTCTGCAATAAATCTGGAGAGAAATAGCGCAGACAAGTATGATGCTTTCTAGTGCGTGTGTGTCGAGAGTCTGTGCTGGTGCACGCTATCAAATGTGGTTTGAGAAAACTGAGAGTTTGCCTTCATGCTAAGTGTTCACGTGAAGTATAATCAAAGTCAGAAAGTCAAGTTCTGCTTTATTGTCAATTCTTCCATATGTACAGCACATACACACGGATAATTGAAATTGCGTTACTCTCATACTTTGGGCTTTAGATGTTTGTGTGTGTTTTGCAAGTCATATGGTGAACAGGATTATTACAGCTCAGATTAAATCCCCTCTCCCATGTGAGTTGAATCAGTTTAGACGCCAGATAGAATTTTACTGGATGAAAACGTGTCTGTGATGGACAGACTTAGTCTTTAGTGACTGGATAAAGGACGTAAATCAGCGAATTTTCACAACTTTCAAAACTGTTATTAAGTGTTATGTCCAGGGCCGTGCAGAGACCTTTGGAGGGGCAGGTGCTCAAAGTATAAAAGGGGCACATGGAACAAGGCTTTAAATGGCGCTGTTCAAAATATCAATACAGCAATATATTGTGATGCATTCCTTGCGGATTCACGTATCGATATGGATGGTTATGTATTGATACAGCAGTAAATGCTTTGATGCAAAGAAACAATAGAGAAGACAATTTTAAGTTTAAAATAATAATAGCTCTGGGATTAGAAAACTGAAATGTCTTAAATTGTCCCAACCTGATGGCTTTTTCTTCTCTGTTTCAGCATTAATCTATTATTTTAACCATCACTACTACTCTTGCACCTAATCAATAAGTCCACCTTAAATATTGATACAAAACATAAAAAAACTGATCCACTGGAATATAGTGATTAATATTATTATTACTGTTGTAGTTGTTATTGTCTAAAATTGAACACCTTTGCAATGTAAACAAATGACAGGCTACATTTGTTATTCATATCCTTCACACTGCACTTTGATGTCAGGTATATTATGCATTTTTTATTGACACTGATATTTTTACATTTATTTCCAGAGAGATATTATTGAGTTTACAGGCTAAAGTGGTCTTGCTGTTGAAAGCACTGTTGCTATTGTAGAAAAAATATATATTTGCGTCACATTTAAAATATAATTATATAATTAATTCCTGAATTGTTTTTATTTTTATAATGATAATTCAGAGAATGAGAAAGCCTAACCAGTGTTGTGATAATTATTTTTAAGGCACTCAACGTGTTAAAAAATAAATAAGTACTGTAATATAATAAAAGTTTAGTCAAAAAAACATAAAAAAGACCAGACCCCTCGATGTCTGTGAAACTTTTCTCCCTCAAACAGCACGCTAGTGTTACTTCTACACTACAGGCTACACACAGCAACATATCTGCATGTTCTCACATCACATCGTTCTCGCAAAATAATAATAAGTATATAAACATCAAAATCACTTCGCTGAGAATGAAACACCACTTACCAGCTGCCACGGTTCTGAAAATATCTTTGAGCAATTAAAAATGCGCGTGTGGCCTGAGGAATTTTCCCGGTCAGGTGAAAGGTCAACATATTGGTCATTTTATTTACGACTAAATTATTATTAATAAATTGTAATAATATTATGATTGGGCGTTGACAAAAGGGTATGTTATTGCAAAAAAAATTCGAGGAAATTTTGCTTTGACAAAAGGGCACTTTTGGGGCAAAGGAGCAGGTGCTCAAGTGAACCGGTTCTTTCGGACAATTCGATCAAATAAACCAGTTGAAAAAAAAAACGGTTCACCGGTTCTTTTGCGCTCGATGTAATGTCATTAGCGATGACTGCCCTTAATTCAAGCCTTCAGTTTACCCGCGCTTATAACATAAGCACAGAATCAGTTCAGAATCAATCACCAAAAGAACCAGTTCGTTTCAGGCGAGCTGTGAGTCAGTCTGCTTCACACTGAATCACACATGCGCAGTATCATCAGCTCAATGAGCGCTTCAGAACTCCTGACCTGATATTTAGATATACTATTCTTCAATAAATATATTTGTTTGACAGGGAAGCTGTGCGCAAACAGGAATATATATTATTTTTTCAAAAAAAAAAAAAAAGCACCCCAGAAAAAAGGGCACTTTCTCTCCAGGAATAATAATACTGGTTATGTCCCAGTAAGTGCTGGGCCTGTCTTTTTTGAGGGTCTGGTGGTGGATTGACTATGATGTGACTGTGTCTGCCTGAGCGGCTGTTATTGAATCGTTTTTTCTAACATCTATTTTGTTTGCATCGATTTCAGACCTTGAGCGTTCAGTCCCCTGTCATGAACGCTTTCACTACTGACTACTGATTGTTTGAACATTTTTAATTATGATGTTTCATTGAATAAACTACTTTCTTTGCTACTTGACCATCCATGTTGTCTCGCGTTCATGTCGCAGTTGTAAGCTGGTTGTAAACATATGAAACAAATGAAATAGGGCACTACTCTGACTGAAGTATATTGAGCTCTGACATCAGTTTTTCGTTTTTGTCAGCACTTGAGTGTACTGTAGTTTTCTCAGTGGATTTACTTGTGACCTGCAGTTACTAAATATCATTCCCAGTGAGGACATCCAGCACTACTGCCTGTCACTGCATTGTTGTTGATCTCTGGGCACAGCGGGCATCATCATGGGCATCACATTTAGGTGGAACAAGATCCCATCATCACTAGCCTCTTGTCCCATTTGTGTCTCCCCCAGCATACAGACCTCTGTCTCTGTCTTATCTGATAGCTCCCATCATTCCCTGCGTCTGGTGTCTGGCTGCTCTCACCCACCGGGGTGATGGATTATTATCAGAGTGAATAGCGGAACACATTAAGGATAGAATGGCTCAGAAACCCACATGCTTATCTTCCCGACCCATCTCAGAGGGGGAAGGAGTGCCATCCTTTCAACATGCCATCATAGGCTGTCATTATTATGGAAAGGCCTCTATTCATGCTTACAAAGTCTTTTGTTCACTGTTTCAAAACCTCTTTATCGGTCTGAGATGAAAGCTTCAGAATAACTTTTAGCGATTATGTTTTGCCCAAGCAGATGTTTTTAGAAGTGTAACACTGTGGAAAGAAATTAAAGCATGGAATAACACTTTTAAAGTAACTTGATCAGTCTTGAAGGACAGAGATATTTGCTGGTATTATCAGTGTGAGATCAGGGACTAAGGAAGCGATTGCTGGCAATCCCATTATTAGTGAGTGTCTCAGATTTTTGAGAAGAGCACTAGATTATAGCAAAAGATTTCAAATGTAGGGTGAATCGTGTATAAGACTTCATGTTTATGACGTTTCGTGGTCTGGACAGGACATTAGTGGCCAGCACAGACTCTGATGTCATTATGAACATCCTTTAAAGTGGTTTAGATGCTGATGATAAATGTCAATTCATCCTCAGACTTTCATATAATGTCACTCTTGAAAGCTCAAAAAATTCTCAAGGATCCATCTCGTCTAGGACATTCTATTTTTGAATTGCTACATTCCGGCAGACGGTGCAGGGTTCTGAAAACCCGAACAAACAGAATAAGGAATAGTTTTTATTCCAAAACCATTTCTGTTTTGAATTCTGCAAAAATGTAAGCTAAGCATGTGTTTATCAAGTGTTTATCTCTGTTGATTGTAAGGTTAATAGCTTACATGCCAAGCTATATCTGTTTTTGACAACGAAATAACATAACTGATAATTTTGTGAATTATTGAATGAATCGTGCAACTCTGTTGAATGTGGGACTTCTGTGTGTAATGCTGTGTCACAGATCCTGTCACCTGTGTACTATTTATTAGATTGATTAATGTTTTTTTTTTTTTTTTTTACACTGTGCACCCAAAGGATTTCATTCAATCAACTTGTACAATGACAATAAAGTAATTCATTCATTCTTTTGAGGTTTAGTGACGCATTGGGTTGAAACTAAAATATCTACAGAAGAGAGAACTTTGTGCACTTAATGTCTGGCTGAATTTCTAATATAAGGATCAAATGTGTACTAAATGATTTAAACCAGCAGAGGGCAATCTTTACTAAGCCTCTAGGATGCTTGCTTTCTGAGGCACTGCATGGGAGTAGGCCACTGAAATTATAGGTTTCAATTATTAAAAAAAATGGGGTCTCACTTCCCTATAGATACCAGTGTCAAGTCATAACTTTCAGTAAGGTTGAGACTGACACAATGTCCCTCTATGCTAAATAATCACTCACTCAGCCCTTGCAGATTATCTGTCTGCATACAGAAACGATTTCAAGGCTGTTAATGTAACTGTCTACATATACATATACTGTCTACAAATAACATCAGATTTTTTACAAAATATTAAAATCTCAATAGTCTCACATTCTTGTACTTGACTCCATGCAACATATAATAAAGTATGACTAATAGATGATGATTCAGGATGTTTATTTTGAAAGCTTTAAAGTCAGTTGAAGAATACAGGGGTTAAAGTGGAGAGAGACCAGTCCTCAGTGTATTCACAGGTTCACAGTCAACCACACTGAGAAGAACAGAGAGGATGAAGAAATCAACAGACATCGAACACCAAAGGCAATAGTGAAGCACTATTTAAAAAAAATTGCTTTTAATTTGTATAACACAGTATCTAGTTGCGGTTTCGGTATACATGAATGCTATAAAAGTGTTTATTTATTTTCTTTTTTCAGACTTACATGAAACTTACCACTCTGTACTGTATTTTAGGTTTTACCAGTACGTATTTCTGTAAGTATTTCTAAATTAAATCAAAGACAAAAATAAAAAACATCTCAAAGTTTCAAGGTAAATAGAACAAATAAAGGTACGGGACGGATTTTTAGAAAGGAAATATTTTATAAGAGCAAAGAGAAGTTAAAGATATGACAATGACACGTGTGAGATCTAGTGTATATCATAGCTCACTTCAGTATAAACCTGTGACAGCACACACAATAGACCACAAATCAATAGACCACTGACAGCATAATTGCATATCAAGGCCTTCTTCAGTCAATCCTCCACTGATTCCTGTGATGTTTGGAAAATTACAGCATGTCGCCACTGCACAATTACAAATCATTGGCCACTGGAGGGGAAACTTTCGTCACTGTTTTTGTTCACCTGTAAGATAGGCTCGAAATAGTGGTACAATAGGTGCACTGACTTCATCTGACCTGTTTAAGTCAGAAGCTTCTCCCCCTTCCTGTATGACATCACTACTGTCAACTTCAACAGAGGACACGCCCATCAGAAATCGAGTGTTCACAAAGACACTGACATTGAGAGTAGCATCACAGTATCGCAGTTGTAGACTATTGCTCATATTAAGAGGTCGACCGTTTCTTTTTGCTTTCGTCAAGCTCTTGTAATCCTACATCACCTGCCATTTGTCTGTGCTAAAATAGAAATATGTTTGTGTAATGTTTACATCAACCTGTTCATGTGCAAATCATGATGGCACAAAATGAGTTTTACATTTACTATAGAACGCAACAACTAAGAAATTAATCAGTATTGCCATCCTGAGTGACAGTGAACACCAATCACTAGTGAAGCGTGAATGTTTAATGAGAAAGATCTGTATAAAACTGTTAAAGATGGGGTGTCTGTTGCTGACAGCAAACATTTCTATAAAATAAGTAAAAGGCAAAAAAACTATCTCTTAAAATGTTAAATCATTAGAGCTAGGGTTTGGCTAATACTGCTAGACTCAAAAAGGATTATTAGTGTGAAAGGCAGAATCTACCTTATATAGAGTGCTGCAGGGATAATCAATAAGTTATCATCACCCTGGTTCCCTTGACAAACAGTCTATAGAATTTAGTTAATTTACTGTAGAAAATAAGCTCTGTGACTAATACGTTTATGATTCTTACACATTTTAATTAAGATAATCACAAATGAACAAATGTTTTGTTAATTTTGAAACCTAAATACATTCACCTGGGGGTATTACAAAAAGCAGGTTATGTGACATACCCGGGTATGTTTGAGGATACACGAGCGGATAACCTCAGCTTCTGGTTCCAAAATCAGATATAAACGACCACTGAACAAAAGAAGAAGAAAGAAACAGCACGGCACACTTTTTCTTAGTGTCCATTTCCATAGTGACTTGTTGATTCGTCACTCTGTTAATAATGTCTTGAGTCTTAATCAGAAACATACTCTGAGTTTAGTGAACTTGCTCCTGGATGCATTTTTGGAACCACATACCTTGAGTACGCATGGTTTGGTGTTTCTCAACCAATGGAGGGTTTAGCTGATGGTAAGTTAACCGTGCTTTCTGGAATACACTCCTGAAGTATAAAGTTAGGCTATAAACAAATGACACAGAGGTCACACTTTTTTTTTTCAGTCTAGAAGTCTACATTTTTTAAATGTGAAATTTTTGAGTTAGAATAGCTTGCAAGAATGTGAGTATAAACACAAAAGTTGTAAAAGCAGATTAGTAAATGTTTGGCTCGATGATATTTTCAAATCTTAAAATATTAGATCTTATTTCTGGCATTTAACCAAGGTCCATTCAAGAAGTCACTGACTTCACAATGATGAAACCGAAAGTGCAAAAATACGAATTATTTCCTGTAGTACTTATGGGTTACTAAATGAGAACTTTGTTATTGTAATCTGAATGTTTGCGCCTGTATTTTGAAAATGTGTATGGGGTGGGGGGTGGATAAATTATATAATAATTTGACATAATCTGTTTTGTATAAGAGTTTTAAATAAAAATGACTTAACAGCATTAAGTAAATATCTGATACTTGTTTCATATTTCCAATTTAAAAAATCTGGATTAATCTAAAAAGAAAATCTATAATTTATATTTGTAAAATTTGATGTTTAAGTCTAATAAATGTCTCAGAATATATTCAAACTGCATTATAGATTAATAGAGGGAGATATCAAGAAAAAAAAATATATATATATATAATGACTGAATAAATATTCAACCCAATGAAAGAGTCTCAAAGTATAACCACTGTAACTTATGTACATCTATGCTTCAGATGAAATCCTATTGAAAACTAATTTCACTGTGCATGGCTTTGTACTTTTAAAACTGATATTTTTCAAAACATGTACAGTGTATGGGAATGAGTATATAATACATTATGAGAACAAATTAGTTTTTCCACTGTTCATGTGGCTAGCTACCAAGCAGATTTGAGGTTTTTCTTAAGTTTACCTACTCTGCTCCATTTATTGGGCCACATGTCTCAACCATTCAAATGCCATAACAAGATGAATTTAGCCGCCTTAGTTGCTGCTGAAGTATTTTTCATATAAACTGATGGCAAAATTTCATGAGTGTATGTTTGATCAAGACATGAAATGTCCACATAAAGCTGAAGCTGAAATGTCATAAACGGCAGATTTGAAAAAGCATGCTGTTCTTGGCTACGTCTAATCTACAGAGGTTAGGAAGCTATTTACAGAAACTTTACATTGCACATGAAACTGTGTATCTGTGCTCCCCTGACTACCTGCTCAAGAAAGACGTTTACTAACCACAATGCAAAAAAATTTAAAAAGTTACTTTATAAAATGAGGCCTGCTTTGATAATCTAACCTAAAACAAGTATGCAGATCAGTGCTGAAGTTTTCGATCTCGGCTTAATGTAAGCAGAAAACAGCTTTTTTCTTCTTTTATGCAAAGTTAAAGTAGCCAGAGCCTTCGATACATGTCACACAGCTTGTGATTCAATAGAAAACAGATGCTTGATGGGAAAGGTTTTAGAAGTCGGCTCATGATAGAGCATGTTGAGGTTAATGCTATGAGCTGTGGGATCAGTATTAGCATGCTTGCTGCTTATATACAAGTGAACGGGATCTAAACGCAGGTGGGAGAGAGGTAGTG
This sequence comes from Carassius gibelio, assembly GCF_023724105.1. Classification (NCBI taxonomy): domain Eukaryota; kingdom Metazoa; phylum Chordata; class Actinopteri; order Cypriniformes; family Cyprinidae; genus Carassius; species Carassius gibelio. Next base: position 6,125,482 of record NC_068381.1, read on the forward strand.
AGATTAACCGCTCTGTTCCTCCCCTGTGTCCGATGGCAGGGGGGCTAAAGCCTCTCCGTTGCATCGTGATGTTGGATCAGGCTGTTCGGGAGCTGGGGCATGGAGAACAGGCTCAGCTGGTGGCTGGACGGTGGCAGCCATTGCTTCAGCACTGGGAGCTTCCACAGCAGGGGCTTCTATGCTCATCGAGTTGCTTTCAGCGGTACTTGTGTCGGCCTCCGATGGAGCTTGAGGGTTTTCCTGAGCCCCCTCTGCAGGGTTAGGTGCACCTGGTACGGCTGCTGCTGCTGCTGCTGTCTGATGCTCTGGTGCCCTGAGACGCTTCATCATGGTTGTGACCCGTACAGCTTTCTACAGGGAGGCAATAGTTTAGAATTAAATAGGAAAAACTCAACTTACTAACACACAAGCATTTTTAAGAGTGAACGTCATCTAGAAATTACCTTCCACTTAGCTTTGGCAAAGTTCTTCTCGATTTGTGCGCACACATTTTCCTTGATGTTCTTGTCTGAAGCAGCATTTCCAGATATCCTTTAACAGTACAAGAAAGCTTATTTTATGTGACCCTGGACCACAAAACCTTAAGTCTTAAGTCACTGGGCCAAATTTCCTACCGTAAATATATCAAAACCTAATTTTTTATTAGTAATATGCATTGTTAAAAACTTCAATTTGGTCAACTTTAAAGGTGATTTTTGCACCCTCAGATTCTAGATACTCAAACAGTTGTATCGCTGCCAAATATTGTTCTATCCTAAAAAAAACATAAATTAATGGAGAGCTTATTTATTCAGCTTTCAGATATTGTTTAAATCTCAGTTTTGTGGATTTGACCCTAATGAATGGTTTTGTGCTCTATGGTCACATATTCCCTTGAAAGTTGTTTTTAGATACAATTCTGTTCGAAGGTTTGGGGTCAGATTTTTTTTCTTTACATTATTTTCTTTAAGAAAGGGGGTCGAGATTTTGAAGCAAAATTAAGTGCAAAAATCTATCATTTTAAGTACTCCACACGGCTAAATCTCTATCTTCAGGTAACGCACGTTCACAAGAGAGTGGTGTTTCAGGGAATGACGTGGGATGTATGTTTAGCATAAGCTACTAGATAAACTAGATAAGTGACGAACACAGAGGAGAGAGCAAAACAAAACACCGAGAAGTTTGATATAAGCCAAGCAGAGACTGGTTTTCCTTTGCTTAAAAACAAAACTTGGTTCTTGCAAGACTAACATTTTCTCACCAGAGCTTACGCTATGCCTACGTCCTACATTATATGCTATAATGCCAGTCTCTAGTGGACTTGCATATAACAGTTAGTGGAAACTCAAGATTACAGTTTATAAAGTTTTAATATGGATGTTTTTCTTGTACAAAGGCATTGACATTTTTTTTTCTATAAAACTCTGATTGTATTTGTCTGAAAGAAGAAAGTCATATACACTTAGGATGGCTTGAGGGTGAGTAAATCATGGGGTAATTTTCATTTTTGGGTGAACTTACTGTTTAAGATTTGAGCAATGACTGCTGGATATTAAATTAGAAAATACAATTATTTTAAATTGTAATATTTTACACAATATCACTCTTTTTACTGTAATTAAACGCAGTATAAAGACTTTTTATTTTTATTTTATTGACCCCAAACTTTGGAACTGTAATGTATTTCCCACCCAAAACTTTCAAGCAATAGTTATGAATGCCAATATATCAAGTGATTGTCAGGTATATTGATTCTATAAATACCATTCATGGTTGATGGCTTCTTGTGCAGTCAGTCTCTGATCCTGGTCCACCTCCATAAGACGTGACACTAAGTTTTTAGCTGTTAATAGACAAAATGGAACTTTTAACTTGTAAACAACTGTCTGAACTGTCATGTCATGTCTTTAAAAATCAAGGTTTACATAAGACAAGTTTGTGCTCTACTAAGCATGTGAGGTTTCATCAGTATTCTTGAGTAAATGTACCAGAGTCTGAAATTTCATCCCAGTATGGCGAGTCAAACTCATAGTCTCCAGCTAGAATCTTCCGGAAGAGGTTCTTGTCATGGTTTTCATAGTCATCATCATCTGCTTCATCATAGAATGGAGGATTTCCAGAGAGCCTGTGCAGGAGATGTGGGAACTCATTACAAACTGTGAGAAGGGTCTGGGTAATGGTACTGTCATGCCCACACAGCTCACTGACATGCATTTTACACATTAAATTTGTATAATATTGAAATTTTTTTTTTGTATCATGGAAACTGCAGAAACACTGTGAATTAGATGATTTTGATCTATTAATATGGCATTATCAGTTTCACATTTACTCCTCAGACAGCTCATTCTAGTCAGAGTGGGAGGTTTTTGGCTAGAAAAAGGAACAATGTGGACCACAATGATTATGAAAAGTCTGGCTGTGGAAGCCTAGCTAAATGGTGTCTGTAAATAAAGCTACTATGAGATCCTGGTTTTGGTTTATAGAAGAATACACTCACAATATGTACATGATCACACCAAGGGCCCAGCAGTCCACAGGTCGGCCATATCTCTGTCTCCCAACAACCTCTGGGGCTGGTTGAAAAAAAAAATAGACAAGGACAAATCGTTTATGGAAACATATTCTGATTATCACAGTTAACAAATGCATGCCCATGTAAACATTGCTCTCGCTGTAATCTTGTTGTTGTCGTTCCATCTGTTGCATCTGCCCCATGAGTGTTCAAAGAGGTTTTGCCTGTTTTGAAAGCTTCTTACCCAGATACTCTGGGGTTCCACAGGGCTCTTTGATGAGTCCATCCTCCAGTTTTGCCAGATGGAAATCACTGATGACTATTTTCGAATGTTTCAGTCGGTTGAAATACACCAGATTCTCAAGCTAGAGGGAATGAGAATGACAAGATGACATGATGCTTTTCTCAAATCAGACAACGGATGTAAAACAAGTAACATTCTAGAGCAAAAATTAAGAAACGCTATTTACTGTAATTATTAGTAAATGTATTAAACATATATATATATAGCATGTTTAATAGCACAATGTATAGACACATGTCGTTGTTTTCAAATTCAGTAAGCATGTGTCTTTGACTATGGTAAGAGCTACTAGTCACCATGGTTTTGTTAAAAAAAAATAATAATCATAAAACAGTATTTTTTTCCTTGTTTTCCAGTACATAATGTAATATTTGTATTTTCCAATTGGCTAATTGCATTTTAGTATTTTAGACATTAACCACATGAAAGTTTGGTAGATTTGTGCTTTAAACAAAGCATGATTTACCAATAGGAAAAATATATATATATAAATAAATAAAATTAAGCAAACCATTTACTTGAGAAGCTAATAACTTTTGTGGATGTTTGATGCTAAAAAATGTGATAAGAAATATATATATATATATATATATATATATATATATATATATATATATATATATATGTGTGTATATATATATATATATATATATATATATATATATATATATACAAAGAGCAAGCGATGGACAGATATAGATTGATATAGATATATAGATATATATGTGAGATGTGTCTCAATGAAAAAAAAAGCCATGTTTTGAAAACAAAATAAAGGCCAAATCCATTTTAAATTAGTTTTTAATTTGGAATAAATTTAACTTTTTAAAAATGTTATTAATATTTTTCTTTGGAATAAGTTTAAATGTAAAAAAAAAAAAAAAAAAAAAAAAAAATCACTGGTATTGGTACCAAGTAAATTTCTTTTTTTTTTTTTTTTTTTACATAATTACAAAAATATTATGACAATAATTAACATTGACAACAATGAGTATTGGATATTGACAACAGCAAACAAACAGATCTGCTGTCATCACATAAAAAATTTAAATGCAGTCATAAAAATTAGATTTGTAACCCAGAACAGAATTGTGTGTTTCAGTGGAAGTCTCTAGGTAACACACAGTCTTAGGAGTTGATTAATTATGAACCACCAGGGGGCACTGTGCGATGTACCTTTAGGTTCCTGTGAACGATCTTCAAGCTGTGCAGGTAAGCAACTGCCTCCATCACCTGTCTGATGACATTGCTAGTGTCCCTCTCAGAATAATAGCCTTGATCCAGAATCCAGTCAAATACCTCCCGACCTGTGGCTCTGCAAGAAAACACAACATGCTGAGCTGCTTTTTCTCAACAATTATGAATTATTCACAACCTGCGTTAAGTTCTTTTTGCTGTTGTCAGGAAAAAAATGCAAGTGATCCCACTGGCACTTTTGTCGACCCCAGGAGTTTAAACGTTGGCCCCTTCAAAAGCTTTTGCTTGATCATGCAGGTGAAGCTGACGCAAATCAACCAGTCCCATACAGCGTACAGCAGGGACAGGGCAATAAAATAATGAATGCAAATCCAAACAGACAGGAAGGAATGTGAGAAGAACGAGGCAGTATAATCGTGCTAGGACAGTCTGAGTACAGGGTTTATTTCTGTTATGTCTCAGGAAACAGCAGCTGCAGCTTTAGCCTCTTGAAGTAAGTATCAACATGAATTGAAGAGAACCTTTTTTTGCTAAATAACCATTGCCTGAGGAATTTATTATTTTTTTGCAGCTTTTATGTCAATGTTTTGCCCTTTGCATTCGATACCAGCATGCTGCCTGAGAGAGAGGTGGCTGCTTTCAAATGCTTGTTTAAAATGAATACATATTATTAAGACATATTATTGGGAGATATATAGTGTCAACTGATATGTACATGAACTTTATATATGTAGTCTGCTGAACTGTTTTCACTGATTTACATTACAAGCAATCAGATTTATTTATTTTTTTTGCAATATAATATCAGCAAGTGCACCAAACAAGTTTATTTCCTCGAGTACCAACTCCATACTCTCAATATATCATACTACAGAATATGAGAGTATACAAAAAAAACATGATATATCATCAAATACAACTCTAAACACATACGATAACTTTAATAGAATTATCTTTTTTGAGGCAATGTTTCATTTATTTGAAAATACTTGCAGGCCATCTTATAATTCATCATTTGCAGTAATATTGAACTTATAAATGGTTCACTAAAATATTAAATATGAGTACGCTGGACTGTAAATTAGTTAGTTTTTTCTGGGGTGTCAAGAAATGTATCTGATATTGGTACAAATTATTGAATGTAGTTAACTGTAGTTAAAAAAAAAAAAAATAATTATAATAAACTGATTTCAGGACTTACAGCTCAAGGAAAAGATAGTACTCTTTCCGGGTCTCATAGACATCGACCAGCTGGAGGATGTTGGGGTGTTTCACCCTGTGGAGGAGAGATGGACAGTCAGTTAGGAGACAGTTTGTGGCACACAGGAGGTTGATACACATGTAGCTTTGTGCCCAGATTTATCCCGGCCTGCCATCAACCCCACACTCGTGCCCCATCTGTCACCGCAGAGTCATCCAACGCCAGTCATGCACGCCTGCATTCCTACTATTTGCATATCACATGGATTCCTATATCCGCTATAATCATATTTAATTAAACAACAAATGTCAGTATAATCATTTATGTTCTGTGGCTGCATCACATGTGTTCAAATCAGCATTTATGCATGTATGCTTTGTTTTTTTCATTGCCACTCTTGTTGTTGGCTAATTAATGGAGTGTTTGTAACGCATAATTTAAAAAAATGAAAAAGTCCTATTTAAATAAAACAAGATGAACTGAATAGCAGATGTAACGAAGCAGATGTTTGCGTATTAAAATTAAAGCGTATTTCATTCAAGCACGTGTAATCGTATTACTTTATTCATTCTGTAACATGCACACTATAACGAAGAGTTTCAGAATTCTGTAAAGGTGGCTATGCCAGCCAACCTTTACATTAAGGAATTAATAAACTGATTATGCTTTGAAGACATTAATGTGCACTTTCCCCAGCAATCGTGAGGGGAACTAAAGTTGAACCCATAAAAAACCTTCTCATTCTAAAAGAGACATTTCTTTTATGTGTTATTCATGAGCTGTTGTGAATTGTGAGCGGGACACAAACGCAGCACTGCAAAATCAAAGTGACATCAGTGACTCTGATGACTCCGCTCACAGCAGATCAGCCTTTTAGATGCAGTAAAATCATATCTAATCATCATACACTGTGCAAAGCATTTATATGTAATGTCTTAAGGCTTTGACATGTTTGGTGTATTAAACAAAATGTGTTGCATCATTAGGTGTTTTGTGTACTTTTCCTTCTTTTGAGAGGACTGATAATTTCAATAATGAACATAGGGCTACACATTGCTCCAAATAGTTGAGAAGCTTTTTTTGTTAAAATCCACTGTGTGGTTTCACTTTTTACAAAAAAAAAAAAAAAAACAATCTGCAAGCTATATTATATGGGTGTTTTGAAACTGAAACAATGTTAAATACTCTTACAGAACCTCAAATCTCTGTGCGATTAAACTTATTAAAATCAAGATTATGTACAGTAGCTACAAGTTTACACACATATTTGGATTGAGTATTTTTTAGACCTTATGCAGTGAAAATAAACTATAAATAAATGCATCTATTACAGTTTGTTACGACTGATTTGTGAAAAGGAAAAATCACTTTTTGGAGTCATGAACATGACAACAATCTAACTCAGCACAAAGAGGATTTGAGCAAGTGAGCTTCTGCAGTACACAAATCATCTTAGAGGAACAACAGTGTTTAATCAAGCTTTAAGAAATCATTCTTTGTGAATTAAAATTATGATTATAAAAATATGATTCTACTTAAACCAAATCAAATCAAAGAAAAGACCTGAGGAAAGCAGAAAAGGTTAATTTCTACAAAACAATTGTGAAGGGTTTTTTAAAAAGTGAACTGTGTGTAACTCACATCTTTAGGATGAGAATCTCGTTTTTTGCAGCCTTCCGCACTTTTCTTCCATCTTTCTTCAGGAATTTTTTGCAGGTGTACATTTTCAGTGTGTTCTTATCCTTTGCCCTGAAGATCTCACAGAACTCCTCCCTTGAGAAGAAAGTGATTTTATTGCACTAATTACATTCGAATTGAGAGTGAATTAAGGAATAGTACACACAAAAATGAACTTAATGTACTGTATAAAGTCTTTATACACAGCTTGAAATCTCTATTCTTATTGGTCAGTCACATAATTTGGTAAAACATTTTCTATAACTTTTCTACAATCTACAAGTTTCATGCATCCCTTAACACTCCATAGACTCACATAATTAAGTCAATATTTTTTAAATCTATTTATTTATTTATTTGGTAAGTAGCAGTATAATTAAAGAGAGTAACAGTCGATTATCACAAAATAAACCCCTTTGGGATGATAAAAGAGCCTGTCTGGATATATTTTGTGATAATTGCTGGCTGACTGCACATTATCCATAAAAAAAAGAACATTCAAGAACAACTTCTGCAAATTACATGCAAAAATAAAGGAAAGGATTGCACAAAAACACATTTTGCTTACGATTTAACAACCTGGCCCAGATCATATTTGTCTGTGATCTCTGTTGGACTGCTGTAGTCCTTCTTCTCTCCAGGTTTCAAACAGCCGAATGGCATGGCCTACCCTGCCCTTGAGAGAAACAGAAAGAATGAGAGGGGTTACAGATCAACCTAAATCCAGTTACTGTACATAGTCAAAACACATTGCACATTGTGAGAGTATGTATTGTTCGCCCACACCACTCTTTCTGAATTAATATGCATGCTGACTTAACAGTTATATCATGTTCTGTGACATTTCAATTCCGAAGGGAAATAACAAGTGTGAGTCTCTCGACCAATTTAATTTCCTGTGAAACAATATTAATGCAATTGATGGAAAACATGCAAAAACTTGCCATAACGATGCTTCACAAGCAATGCTGCTAGCATTTGTCATGTGGTTGTTAAGAATAAAGTGATTTTAAAATGTTTTTTCACAGATTATCTGTCTCATATTCTACTGTCATGACATAATGACAGGTTTAATAAATATGTAAAAAATATTTTTTACAAAAGTTCCCTACAGCACATTTAAGTGTGGATGCATGGGACAGCGAGCAGAGCTGAATAAGCTGAAAACTGACCATCAATCCCAGATTAAGAAAGATATTCAAAGTCACAAATTTTAAGATGTCATGGTAAGTATTGAGCATTGAAATGATTCTCCAAAAGCTGTCTCCTGTATAAAGTCTCCTGTATAAAGTTATTTAGGCATTAAATAGGCATTAGGCTTTATGCAGAATTGCAAGATCATGCATTCATTGGTTTTCATAACCATGTTTCCCCGGTTACTCTACAATTATCAGCTGACAGACTATAGGTTTATTTTTCTCGTGTGATTTCTGTGTAAAACATTGTTAGATCATCTATTGAGTTGTTAATTTGATGCAACTTTTTTTTTTTTTTTTTGATTTTCAACCTATGCAGTGCCACTTTTGAAAGTTTTCTTCACCACATCAAGACATCCTGTTATTCATTTTTGTGTTTGGCATAATGTGTTTTTCTTTATTTAAAATTATGTATTTTCCCCAAATACTGAATGGATTTGTAAAACAATTGAAGTGATAAAAGTGAAGTGAAAAAAGGCAATGCTTTTGTCTGTGTTCTGTATTTTGTTTAATGTATTTTTTTATTTATTTTTTTTGTGGGGACAGTGAGAAATAGTGAGAAATTTAAAATATTTAAATTCACCAACAAAATTGTTCAGTAAACAAATTCCATTGGCTCAACATATTTCTTATTCAGCCAATGTTTACAGATTGTTGCCACAATTTATCAAATTCATTTCACAGAAATTCAAAAAAATTGAGTTGTATAGGTCTGACTTAGGTGAAAATGGGTAAAAATATAGTCTTAGTACAGCACACTTCTCCTCAACAAACTGAATAATTTAAGGCATCATACATGTTCATAGCATAAATGGTGCAATATCTTTTGCATTTAAGTTTAAGATTTACTGTAGGGTTAGGGTTATCATTAAAATATTGATATAGTTTTTTATATTTAGAAATGTTATTTTTGTATTTCACACTTTTTTACTTTTTTATTTTAAAGTTTGTCAGTTTTTCATCACATAACATATTTTCTTTCAAGTAACGATTTTTTTCTGGTTTAAGTTTTAGTTAGGTAACTAATAAATAGGGTTAATTGTTAAAGGGGTGGTTCATTGCTATTTCACTTTTTTAACGTTAGTTAGTGTGTAATGTTGCTGTTTGAGCATAAACAATATCTGCAAAGTTAAGATGCCGGAAGTTCAATGCAAACAGAGATATCGTCTTCTGGCAGGTAGGGCTGCTAGGGACTACAACAAGTTACTTCCTGGGTTCATGACATCTCAAACTCAGATAAACTCCGCCCTCAGGAAATGGGGCGAGGCTATGCTACACTGCTTTAGAGAAGAGGAAGAGAAAACTACAGGTGCACGTAAACATCTATTCATATATGACTTGCGATTCTGTCTTCTAATGATTCTAATGGATTCACGAGTTTCAAAATCAATGTTCTAAAGCAGCAGTACTTAATACTTTTTAACAAGTCCCGCTGCTCCACACACGCTCTGTATCTCTCTCTCTCATTCAGCTCAGCTCCATACACTTATTTTCACATAGCTATGAGAAGTGTTAAACATGGACACGATTGCAGTTGATGTACTGTATTAAAGCTTTAATCAGCATAAAACCGTATATTAAAACTGTTCCTGTAGCTCAAGTGGTAGAGCTACAGGTTGGGGGTTCGATTCCCCCGGGAACACATGATAGGTAACAATTGATTACCTGAATGCACCGTAAGGCGCTTTGGATAAAAGCGTCTGCTAAATGCATACATTTAAAAGCTAACACAGCAGTAGCTTTTACAAATAACAGTGTATCTAAAAGTATGAGACAACAACAAACAAAAAACATAGGCCTACCATTAAAAGCCGTGCTTGCAAAGGTTCTGCACTATCCTCTTCAATAATATCCTCTGCTTCTCAATCAGGCTCAAACTGATAAGCGATCTTAAAGACGTCATTGTTTACAATACAACCGGAGCGCACACCGCCGAGGTGAGGGGCGGGACGTTTAGACTACACGCACTAGAGGCGGTTTAGCCAATCACAACACACTGGGCTTGCTAACAAATCAGAGCCCATTCCCTATTTCTGAAGGAGGGGCTTCATAAAAGAAGGAAATGATCAGCATATTTCTCAGAGAAGGGACAGAGCAGTGTGGAAAAAAAAAGAACTGGTGAATAATTATGGGCAAAGTAAATGGTGTGATGAACACAAATAAAAGGCCTTTGTGCGCTTTTTACCACACTTACAGTCTAAATCACTGTGCTTCCCTTCTCCCAGGCAGGATAAATTAGATTAGAAACCAGACTCTCACTCTTTTTTTTGCTGAAATTGAGACTTGTTTATAGGCAGTCTAATTGGAAGATGATATCTTTTGATATCTTATTGTATGTGCAGATGAAATCAAGAATAAATCAACTTAGGATATTTGCCGACTAGAAATTTCACGTTTTCATTGGATTAACACACCAAATAGAAGCCATGCAGATGAATGGATTTCATTGTGATGCTAGTCAACAGCTGTTAACACTCAAATTTAGGCTGGTAGTCTCATATAGCTAGATATTTGACTTAATATAATAAGGATCAATCCGGATCAATTATGACTTTGTTTCAGGACAGAATGATTAAAACACCTGAGTGCTCTTACTCTTGGAGGTTGTGTAATGCCAGCCAATGAGATTTAACCAGCAATTCAAGCCTTGCTAGTTTTGTGTGCAATATGCATCAGATGGTCAGTGAATGGATTATGGGTGGTCGTGGGTGTGCAATTTGAGACTTGGCTGGAATACACATCGCCCAACACAAGTAAATTACTTGTACAGCTGACTTAATTAGTTTCATCATCAGACTATGGTAATTTATGAGCACTACAGCGTCTCCAGAGTATGTTCTGAAGCACAAATAATAATGCGCACAGTTGAGCAGAACGAGGACATAGTCTCTGATTTACTGTATATCCCTAGTTTTTAGATGCACAGATTGTGTCCTTAATTTCTCTCTCTCTCTCATTTTGCTTGTTCCACATTTCACCTCTCACTGTGCCTCTCTTTATCTTGTTCCTTTCCTTTGTTCTTTTTTGTAAACCTACATATAATGCTTAGTATATTATGTAAGTGATGAAACTCTCTGCTCTGAGATTAATTACAATTCTGTTTGCAGTGTAAATTGCTTTGAGCTCCTTAAAGAGAAAATTCTGTCATCATTTACTCTTTCGTGTTGTTCCAAGCTCATACGATTTACCTTCATCCATGGAACACAAAAGGAGAAACTTGTGTTGTTTCTGTGCTTCCACTGCGGTCTAAAGTACCATGAAGATTAGGCAAATAGTCTGGTGACGTAGGTCTGCGCGTGTTTCTCCGTACTAAGTACACAAATCGCAAATCTGGTAATTCTACAAACAGCAGCGTACTTCATAACATCAGTCAGCTCGCCTTGGCTACTGCCATTTTCTTCATTGTATATTTACATTAAAACGAAATAGAATATTTAATACCCCTGTCTCCTTTCGTTTTCATTTAAACATAATAATAGCTGAAGAAATGTACTAAGTTCAGGGAAATGTGTATGTATATACATCCATTACAATGAAACAAAATATTATATCAACTTGCTGTTTTTATTATCATTTTAACATATAGATACATTGAATACAGACCAAAGATAACCTGTTAGATTTTCCCAAAACGAATTATATTGTATGTTTAACCACTAAAGAGACATCAGAGCCAGCTGCACATATCAGAAGGGCTAGCCGAGGTGAGGGTGCTCTTGGCGGATACATGATCACTGAGCTCCCGCTGATCGCGTGGAGCTGACTGTCTCCGAAATCAGCCAAACACATTTTTAAATAGGCTCTGTTTTTATAAATAAACCGCAGATCAGAATTTTAAAAAACTACATTCTCGCCTGAAATGCTTTTAAAATTACATTTCATGATACGATAACAGTGATATTTTTAAAATGATCAGAATAAATGGTGGTTGAAATCACAATGCTGCGTGAACTCAAACAATCAGCATATTTAGCGCCCAAGCCCAGAGTAAAGTTCCAGAGGTGGAAATGCTGCTTAAATGGCTCCATAAAGAACATTTAACATCTTAAGAACCATTTTTGTGGTGAAAGAAGGTTCTTCAGATTATAAATGGGTAAGTGATGTTTTTGCAACCAAAAATGGTTCTTCTATGGCATCGCTTGAAGAACCTTTTGAAGCGCCTTTTATTAAGAGTGGGTGTGTGTGTGTGTGTGTGTGTACATATATATATATATATATATATATATATATATATATATATATATATATATATATATATATATATATATATATATATTTGATAAAAGCATATTTAAGTAATTATTGTGTTTAGCAGTAATTGTCAATGATCCATAAAAAGTGCCTTTCTATCATAATTTACAAACAAAATTAATGTATAAATGGCACAGGAGATTCAGTACAATATATAATATAAATTGCATATATAATCACATTTAATTCCATTCATGAATTAATTAAACAATTATTAACGTTAACTTTGATCATATATATTGCACATTTTATATTTTAATTGCTGACTATTAATATCCCAGTTTGGCAATGTGAAATTCTCCATGATGAGCTGTGCATTTATAGCACATTTCTCCACATCCATTCGCTTTGATATTACTAACACAGCATAATAGGCCATTTGGCATGAGTGCAGAGTGTATATAAAGCATTATCATCTAGGAATCTGGCCTGCAGGTCTTAGGAAGAAGGTAGATAAGGTAATCAATTCTTTGAGATGTTTTACAGCTGCCTTTGTGTTCTAGTCAATGCCATCAGTTTCTGTAAATTCAGTGATTTTCTGCTGACAGAACTTTTTGTGTGTGTGTGTTTTTGAATAAAGCAATAACTGATGCCATAAACACACAAGTCTGTTTTGTTTTTTAAAGGTCAGAGAAATGAAAAGCAGATTCATGAAACTAAGTTATTTTATACATACAAATTAATTAATTAATGTGCAATATATATATAACACACACACATATATATATATATATATATATATATATATATATATATATATATATATATATATATATATATATATATATACTTCAATGTATTATGAAAACTTAAATAGAAGGAAATCTTCTGCATTAGACCATATGAGACCTGTTTTCCGGGTTTGGTCAAGTGATGTTTGACATATTGTGAGTTTAAAAGGTCGTATACAAAAAAAAAAAAAAATGTCTTCAGTTTGCTGGCCTTGTTTCATCTTTCCAATGATGCAACTACAATAAAGTAATTCATAACACAGTTTGTGTAACTGCAAGACCAGTTCTTCTTCAAACGCATCAGGGTCCACAGAGCATTCCTCACTTTTCATGAAATGTTCCTCTGTGCAACAAGCAAAGAACTTAATTGGCTGAAAACTCAAGAGGCTTTTGTAGATGCGAAGAGAGCAAGAGGAAGTAAGATAAACGGACTGTGTGAGCGACAGAGAGAGTTGAGCAGGAGGAAGAGTACAACAGGGTAGAACTGCATTCTGCAGCATCATCGCCAGCTCCTCATTACGGCCCTTGAAAGAAATCAGGCAATCCAGGACTTAATTCGAAACAGGAAACTTCTAAGAAAAAGAAATGAAAGTTCCTTTGCTTTCCCAAGGGCACTGTGAATGCTAATTAAACCCAGTGGCTGATACGTTAGACACTGTTTCAACCTTTCGGCAGGCCGTAGAGAAATGCAAAAAAGAGAGACTAGGGGAGTGGGAGCGATAATAATCTCATGTAGGGAATAAGCGAGGGATGGAGAGAAAGAATTAAGAGAGATAGTGTTGCTACACGCATCAATCATGAGTCGTGAGAATTGATAAAATGACAAGAGACAGAAAGACAAGACAATAGTATTCATTATTCACACATCAGCATCTTCGTCTCTCAGGAAGGGCGGTTTGCAGCTAGTAAGTGAGCATCTCGCGTATCCTGCGGCATTGTGCTACCCGACCAGCTGAAACTTCACTCTCATAATTACACCATCTTCTCCAGTTTTTCAGAGCTGGCAAACTCTGTGCCTCCCTCCATCAGTCCCATCTGCCTTTAGAGTGTAAATACATGACATCAGTTTGGGCCATGAATAGGCTGAGACAGACATCACTGAGCTTCTGATGGCCCACAGATTGGTTTACAGCAGGTGGGTTTAGACATCTGATCCAGAGACGCTTTGAGATCTTGCTGCCCACTGAGCTGGGCTGATATTAACCAGGGATTGGGGCAAAAATACTATTAAAGGTCCCATGACATGGATTATTTCCTTTTCTTTAAATGCTTTTTAATGTTTCCTTAGGTGTATTTATATTGTTAGTATGATTTTTACATTTAAAATTTAGAAATAAAAAGCATTTTTATATCCTGACATTAGCCCTCTGGCTTGAATGCTCTGTTTGAAGGGGCGTGTCTGCTGTGAGACTCCGAGTAAACCACAACTGTTGTGATTGGCTGACATCTTTGCATTCGAAATGCATATTAAATTTGAAACACCATAGTGACTTAGCGAGTGTTTTTGAATGTATTGTTAATATCAAATAGTTGGATAACTGGAAAGTACTCTCAAAACCTCAAACAGCAAAACAATGATATGATTTAATCTTAAAATAGTAATCACAGTGATGTAATGGTAAACAACAGAGAGCTGTATCACCTAACACAGGAACTGGCCAATTATAATCTTAAATAAGTGATCTCTATAATTACTTAAAATTAGAACTAGGGATTTGAATAAACCACTATGTATTCAAATTCAATTAGTAATGTATAATGCACATACTAAAGATATAAATTATACCTCAAATTATGCAGATTGTTGAAAACTCTTGTGCTGTTATTTTATAAAGCAACCAGTCTATGATTTTCACTTATGGATGAAGACCCTAACCTTAACCCTAAATCCTATAAACATCTACTTTGATGGTAGGACCATAGTGCTTTCACTTTAAGTTTGGAATGCGGTTTATAATGTGGGAACTGCAGGTGTTTTATGAGTTGATAAAAAGCTAATAAGTAGATCAAATATAAAATAAAAATCAATTCATCTTTAGTAAAACGAAAAATCACATTATAGGTAAAATGTATTTACACATTCACATGATTTCCAACATTTCGGTGGATCTGTGGATATACGTTTACAACATTTTACAAGTATACTGCCATAATAAAAGCTTGAATATGTTTATGTTTAAAATAATTCAAGACATAAATATTAGCATTGTAGCTTGCAATTGCAGTGTAAAATAGTATAATTATTAGGCATATAATTAATCAAATATTTGTTATTTTTATTTTACAGAGCAATCATGATTTACACCAGTAATATATTTATATGTAAAAAAAACTAATTAGAGTTACAATAATAATAATAAGCTCTAAATACCTGCAGCGCTCTATATAATCTATATTCTTTAATGTCATGTGACTATTATTAATCAACTTCAGAGATCACTGAGCATGAAAATAGGTCATTAGATTATTGATGTAACAACTTTGAATCTCAGGGGGTTCAAGTAAACATTTTACATCTAATGGTTTGGCTGATAAAAACATTTGGGAATCCCTGGCATTGAAACTGGAGATTGCTTTTGGGGCCAGAAAAAAACAAAAACAAAAACAAAACAAAAATTTTTTGGCAACCACCCTTATATCATGGAGGGTTTTACAAAAGATTTTCAACAGATTTTCAATCCTTATATATCCTCTATTGTAATTATTCCTTATAATCCTGTATTGTAAGCTGATTTTTTTAAGGTTACAGCCATAACTATTCTGATTAAATAAAAGTAGTGAATAGACAACAACCTATAAATAAACAACTTCCAGGGTGCAATATGGCCTGTTTTTGACTGGATGGGACTGAACTGAAGAATATATAGTGTTTGTGCCAGGCTTCTAAATGGCCCTTGAACATCACTGACGCACTGAAGACTTTATCTAGCTTAGTTGTCCTCTGTTTTAGTCTTCCGTCAATGTGACTCTCAGATCTCAACACTAGACAGCTCCCACTGGCACATTTCTTACTTCCAAATGTGAGTACTGATAAAGGAGCATCTGCTGTCCATCCGCAGTCATTTGGACTTCAATTGGACTTTGGGCATTAGAGTGTTTTTTAAAAACTTTCTGAGGCCAATTTCAAAGAAAAGCTGCACCATCTCAAATGTGTGATTTAGATGTTTGAGTTGGGCACAAATAGAGTCACTCCACAAAAGGCTCCAAGCCTCATAGCATTTTTGGACCAAAGGAGAAACAACACAAAATAATGAGCAGGGTGAAATAAGAACGGAACGCTCTATCAATTATTTCTGTCTAGCGCAGATCTCTGACAATTTCTCTCCGGCTCTGGAACGAGTTATTCTCTGTGCATTGTTGAACCAGGGTTCTTCCGATTCCTCATTGTTATTCTTGTCCTTCACATGGCTTTTCTCCTTCTCTCTGTTTTTCTCTCTCTTCTGGCTGTCTGTTTTGCAGTGGTATACTCCATTATTATTGATTATTTTGTTGTGGAATGAAAAATGCAATTCATGCATCATAGGGCATATACAGATACAGATGCAAGGTCAGCGCTCAGCTGTTGTAGCTTTTATAAGACAACAGCAATAACTCTCTTTAAGATAAGGTGTCCTAGGATCCAAAGTTCTAAAGGTTTACACTCTGACAGGATTTTTCCAATTATTACATGCAGGGTTAAAGACAGTTCAGCTCTATGCAGTAATGCATGGCAACAGCAGATAGTACATGCTTAAACTATGCAGCAACCTCTCAGTGAAGCTCAAAGCTTTCTTTTATGAAGTCAGAGCAGCTGTGCCAGAAAGATTTCTTGATGCAAGCTTACTACAGGGGCAGCTGAGGTTCATTATAAATTATATATCCAATTATACATCCAGCTCCAGTACATATGGCTTAGTACAGGGAATTGTGTAAATGCATATACCGTACATTCATATGCACATGTACAGCAGTGTGCAGAGCGCTTTAGTGCAGCCTAAGAATCAAAAGACAAATTCCTGCCACTTATATGCACTATGACCAAATCATATACAATATAACCATTAATTTAGGGTCAGTAAGATTTTTTAATCACAGAAATTTTGCGCTTACCACTTGTTTTCAACATGTCATTTCAACTTGGTCAGCAAATCAGCATATTAGCATGATTTCTGAATGATCATGCAACACTGAAGACTGAATATCCTAAATGTCTGGTCTGATCTGATCTTCATCAAAATTACGAGTCTTTAAAGAACAGAATACTTTTATTAAAGGTCATCGTCATGAAGATGTCAGATGACCTGACATTCATAGCAGAATTTTCTGATATGGTGAATTTGTGAAAATCACTATTCCTTCAATGTTTCCAAGATTATTTTTATTTTTATCTAAATAAAGAACACACCAAAGTAAATGAGCTACTCATGTAGACATATAATGATAATTACATTAATTTTAAAATCTTTTTTTATTCACAACTAAGAAAAAGTTGTGAACGTCTAAAGCAGACAAGTGTGTGTGAAGTGACCATGTGACTGATTTAGCATTTTAAACACACTGCATTACATGCCACAACAACATCAGACAGATTAATTTATGCTTACCAGAAGATCTGGCAACAAGCATAAACAGGTTGATGACAAGCCTGAAATACTAACACACTTTCCAGTATTTCCATGACAACAGCAGACTGCTCTCTTACCAACGCTGATATAATATACACACTAAACAACAACTTCCAGCAGTAAAACTAGCAAGGGATCATTTTTACGTGCATCGATGCATCATCGACTTCTGACAGACTTTACACTCTCATTTGACAGAGTTATGCATTTACTCACATCTTTTGCTTTGCTTAACATTGATGACAATTCCAATGAAGGATGGTCAAATTAATCTTACAGGGCAGGGAGGATTGACGTGTGCACATTTTCAGTGACTCTAGAGGACGTTTGCCAAAATTGCCGCCATAAATATGTCTCTTACAGAATGAAGAGTTTATGAGTGCGTACCCCCTCCCCAATCCCCCGCAATCTCTAATCTCATTAGATATCAATGCCTCATATGCAGCTTCAGCTACTCACTATTTAACTGGCTTGCATAAAATGAACATTGCGGGAAATATTTTAACCTCACACGGCAGATAAATAATAATGAAGTCTGTTTGAATACAGGCCGCACAGTAATTGAAGGTCCATTCGGAATGCTGACTGCAGTAGTCAGAGCAGAGACAAATTACAGGCTATAAATTGTAGTGGGCTTGGCATCCAATTGGATGGAGTGTGTGTGAGTGTGTTTTCAGATTCATCTGATTACTTTCAAGTATCATTTCCATGATAAACCTCAGAATGTACAGTATATTATGTGTATTATTACCCAATGCACTAATCTTGAATTTGCACTTTTGAAATGCATTTTAAATTAATCATTATTTTAAAGATCATGTCATGCATGCACCTGTCCTACCATGCTACCATGTTCATTTATGACAGGTGCACACAGGCCTGTTGGGAGCACTACAGTACACTATGCTTTTTTTTTGCTGTCCTCTATATTGTAGTTGTACAGTCTGTCTCTCAAATTCTAAATATAGTGGACATGGCTTACAGTGTCAGCTGGCAAAGACTGCGCCATCTGCATTACAACTACATGAACAAATGTACAGACGTTCACTTCAGTTTTATTCTATTCTGGAATATTATGTTCCGTCCTATTCACTCCACTTCTGCAACCAGCTAAGATTTTCAGTTTAATGGAGTATAATAAGATGAATTGTGTTCATTTCCCACTGAGCTTCCACTTGGAATTAAAGTCCCCATTTGTGCCATTAGAAAATGCTTGGAGGAAAATGGAACAAATTAACTTATAAAAGGAAATCAATAATATGACTAATCAATGGCTATTCTACATTATTCATGGGTAACTGCACTCTCATTTGCCCCACTCAATACAGTATGCACCAATAACACTTCTCAGCCTAATAAGCATAAAAGGCATTTTGACTGAAACGGATCATTACAAAAATATAATTTTCATTAAGAAATGTTAGTCGTAAACTTCTGACAATTTTCCAAAGAATACACAGTGTATGAATCAGTTGAGAATAAAGTAGCTTGTTATCTGATATGCTCTCAGCACCTCTGCATAGAATTCATTGCTCCGGAATGGAACACATAATGCCTTTTACCTTATGCCTTGAATATATTATACTGATCTTATATTATTCACATGTAGTCATCATCTATTTAGTAAAAGAAACCAATTTGTCTTTCTGAGTTGGAAATGAAAAGATGGTAAGATCCAGGGAGCAATATTTGAGTTAACAAACTCTTCTTCGACGTCAGTTCTTCATGCTGGTAACAGATGTTGACTCCATAGAGGTGACAAGAAAAAAGCAATTACTGTTTTAACACTGTATGTCTTGTTCTGTAATGCAAATTGTAACGATATACCCAAATCTCCATATTCATCGGGAAGAAGGAGGCGGGAACCGGCGCACAATCAAAAACATTTTAATATTCAAAAATAAACAAAACAGCGCGTCAGCCCCTCACGGCGAATGACGCGCACAAATAAAAGCAAACACATAAAATAACGTCCCAGGCCTGGTCCTCTCTCGTCCTTCACGGTCGTCACTCCAGTTTTATATCCTTCCATCTCCTACGTGGGACTCGATACTGGCGGTGGGGCGCAGGTGTAGCTCATCTCCAATCACTACACCTGGCCTCACTCCTCGTTCCCACGCCTCTCGGCCCCGCCCCACTCGCCACACAAATCCATCAATGTTTCAAACCACACTAAAAGGTAAATCTACAGCGCCTGAGGAGTAACTCCTTTTTCACAGATTGAAGGTCAATTTAATTAGGTGCACAGTGGAGAGTGCACTGTGGCAGCAAATAGACTACTGTGTAGAGCGGAAATATATTTCAGTTTAACCCATTTCTGCATCTACTCATATGTTTTATTTTCTGTGTAGAGGCACGGATCACTGATATAATATAATGGATGGTGCCTGCTTGCTACTGTGGGATCTTTACAATAACTTCCTTTCAATGAAAAGACACCATGTTTTGAAGCAGGTACGGATGAAAGGGATTTTTGACACGAAAATTAGACTTTTAACAGCATAACATTGGTGAAAAAATGCTGCAGCATTAAGGTAATGCACTAGTTGAGCTTTTACTACTTTAATGATTGAGGTACTGTCTTTAAAGTACAATGTGATCCACTTTAAATGTTTTTGGTTCACTAAGGAGAAGAACCAAAGATTGCAGGGTAATTTTGCAATCCATGCCTCATTTGCATTTAGTACCCCCTCCTCCCAGTCATAATGCAACCGCGGCATTGCTGATGCTGATTGGGTATTTGGTGTCCAGTCACAAGGGAAACCTAGCACCATTTCCTCCATGCAGAGCATGATGCAGAACTCAGAACTGTAAAAGGAAATATTACATTCTGGTCATTACAAGATTTGCTCACATATTTCTTGTGCTTGGTAGATCCTGCATGGGTCTTTGATGCTTAATCAAACAGAAAACAAGCTACGTTAGTTTTGCAGAGTAGAACTCATTTGTAAGCAGTTTAACAGACAGATCTTAAACTTGAATAGATGAAAATGGTCCCACAATATAAGGCATTACTTCTACAAAACATTGTTTGAGGACTTTGAAGACTGTAAAATATGCTGACATAATCAAGCATATTTTTTTTTTCATTTTGTCTCATAACAAATACATTTTTTTTTAAAGAAAAGAAGTCCATCTTTGCTATACAGCAAAAAAATGTAAAACAAAAATACAATAAACAAAACAGTTTGCTCCTAAAACTGAATAGTGAATTATGCCACTTAATTATGGAAAAACTTAGAGTAAATAACATTCTGGAAAAGGAGAAATGTCCTGTTTATGTCAAATTATGCCTCGCAAGCATTAAAGGATTAATTCAAACTCTTTACATTTTTGTTCATAAATATATAGAATACTTATTTCTGAGGCCAGAAAATGACCAGAAAATGAATTTTAGAAACATAATATCTCTTACACTCGTCTAGAAACTTAGACATCCTCAAACTCCAAAAGGACAAAATTATTTTGGGAAATTGTCTTTGATTCACAAAGCAAGAAGATGATATTTCAAACTATATCTGTCAGAAACATTTTGACTTACATAACGGAGGGGAAAATGATGTAGGGTTTGCAAAGAAAAAAGGCGGAAATGAGTCAAGAGAGAGCCTACAGAAGCAAAAAAAAAAAGTTACAATTATATTTTCAATTCAATTCGTACTGAAATCACATTTGCCTTTTAAACAGAGAATACTGAGCAATGGCCAATACAAATCATATTCATATGCCATAGTATGGAAGAGTAGATTATTAAATAATAACCTACACACATCTCCAAGTGACCCACTGCTGACGTGCACACGGAAATTGCAACGCACGGCCAACTAAGACATATTAGCTTGTGTATTTCATGGATTGAATCGCCACATTCTCTCAACATATGTCCTTTTGAACCTACGAGGCTAGCTTTCAGTACAAAACATGTTTTTCTTTTGTCAGGTTCAGCTCCTGAGTTCCCATCTCAAGCTATTTAGTGGTTAATATGACTAATTTCTGTATCCATCAGCTTTGGTCTCGAGTATCTCAATGTCCATGCCTTTGAACATCACAGAGTGCTGGAACATGCTGCAATTAGATTGGACGCAACCCATAAACACATTACGACTCAGAAAGAGAGCCAAAAGACTGAAATAAGAGTTACTTGGGCCTTTATGTATTCTCATGGTCTGATTATTTCAGTGGTGTTATTACTGTGTATTGCCAAGCCAATAATTGTATGATACTCTTCGCTGCTATCCAGACATGCTGTTGCTCAAATCATTTTCACCTTCAGGTATGACAGAGCCTAATGTGATGGTAATTAACAAGACAATACACAATTCAATTTATCTGAAGAACAGAGAAAAAAAAAATTGTCATTAGCTCGTGAAGTGTGTGAACCCCTGTTGTGGATCATTTACGTAGTGTGTTGTCAAGTCATGCAAATCACATCGCACAGCAATCTGCCGACGTTTCAAGTCATGTAGTGTGAACTAGGCTTAACCAGGTTGGAGATGGGTTAAAGGATGATGGCCGCTGAACGTGACCAAACTGAAGTAAGCATAAATTACCTGTGTTGTATATGTCTGGGCGTTATGTTGATTTGTGTTGAATCGATAAGGGTTTTGTTTATATCTGGACTTGGTGTCATTACTAGTGGTTAAATGGATCCGGTTGGACCGTGACCCACGTATCAGGACAGAGGTGATCCGCAAATTATTGTACATTTTTAACTTTCAGATTATTAGCAGAGTTTAAATCACAGCGTGAAAGTTTTACTGCCTATATTTCTTTTTTTTTAAATAGGCATCTAATTTTTTTAAAAGTACCTACATTAATCACTGTCTGTATCTTTGTCCTGTTTTGTTTCCTTTTGTCCTTTTTTAATTACTGAGTATTTATTTAAATAAATAAATAATAAAAGATTGAGAACTACTAAGTTCTATTAGAAGATTATATAAAAAAAAATAAATAAAATAAAATAAAATTCACAAATATATGTGAATTAGCACCACAAAATATGTCATTTTTATAACAAAAACAAAAAATAAATAAATAAAACCAACCAAAACACCCTTGAAATCCTAGAGGGGCTGTTTAATTTTATTTCTAGTTAAGAATAACCCTGACAAACACACACACAAGTGTACTGCTCTGTTTTGTTGGTTGTAAATGCATGCACAAACACATACGCAGTGCTCTGGGAACTGAAGCATGTCTCACACATCCTGTCTGCAAAAATCTGTCCTGGACACCCAAAAGGGTGACTGCCAGCTCTTACCGAAGAACAGCAGGGCCTTCCTCTCTTTCTCGCTCTCTTCTATTCACTAACTCAATCTCTCTTTCTGTCCCTAAAATCAAGCCTTGAAAAAAACAAATTAAGCAACACAAGAAAATTAACCTGTGCTTCTTAACACTATAAACGAATCCTGCTGCTCTAAGAAATGTAAACCATACGATTAACTAGTGGATGACCGATATTGTTTTTTTTTTTTGATGGTCAATGCAGAAATCTTAGAGAGATATACACATTCATGTACTTGTCGTCACACGCAGAGGACCACATTCATGCAGGCTGAAAATGTGCAATTAAGAATATCTGACAGCTGGATTTGTCTACATCTGCAAGGTTTGTGAAATAAAGGGCTGGTTTCACAAACGGGGCTTATCTTAAGGCAGGACTAGGACTAAGTTAAATTAAAGGGATAGTACTCTTTGAAACAAAATTTTGGTATGTTTTGGCTTACCTCAAGGGCATACAAAATGTAGGTGTCTTTGTTTCCGCAGTAGTTTCAATTTTGATATTTTTAGGTCAAACTGTTCTTGTCTGTGACTCATATAATGGAGGTCTATGGTCACCACCTCAAAGAGCATGCACAGAGAAGTCCAAATTAAACAATTCCCCATATAAGATATTTAAGAAACTTTTACAAAAGTGCCTTAGAAGACAACATTAAGGTGTGCATCTCGAAAGAGAACAATGACACTGACATATTTTAAGATATGTCAGAGCAAAATTATTTCTGTTGAGACAGCTCAAACATGCATCTGGGTCTAGCTTAACGACTTTTCTTACCTTTTCTGGACCTTGACACTGTTATTTACTGGGGAGTCTATGGGACAGTCTCAAGCCTCCAGGTTTTTATCCAAAATATCTTAAATTGTGGTCCGAAGACAAAAAGAGCTTTTTCGGGTTCGGAACGACATGGGGTAAGTAAATAATGACAACATTTTCCTTTTAGGGTGGAGTATCCCTATAAGTCTGATCTGTGAAACTGGGGGTACGTGTGTTTGACTTTTTGTTACTAGTAATATAAAACCAAACACTTTTATACTTACTATACTATTTAAAAAATGCCAAATTTCGGCCTGTATATAGGCCATGTAGATATATAATGGTCGGCCATTACAAAATAACACATAGAAAACATAAAAGGAAGGGTCACAATATTGATTTTAAAATATCCAGGACATTTAAAATGTGTAAAGTGCATATACTGTGTTTAAACTATTAAGAACATGATGAAATACATATATAATATTTTATATTAAAAACATTTACCAACAATTTTAACCTGCACTCTGTTGAGGCTATAAATACATTTAATTAACACTGTGTCCTGAACCAAAGTTTCCAGTGACAAGCAATTTGTTGGTTTACAATGAATGCAGAACTGTTGCATGACATGACATGCACTGAAGCTATAGTCCACTTTATTGCATTATAAGGTGACATATTTAATAGCAAGACAGTTTAAGCCAGTCATAGAAGAGTGAAAAATGAAAGAATGACTGCTGCTCTTAAAAGCTTTCAGACCAACATTATGAGCCAAAAAATATGTTAATAGAGCTGAAAGCCATTTCACTGTTCAAAACAGCCCCACCAGGCATCACAAAGGATGAATTCTATCATTCTCACACCCACATGGGTGAAAGAGCCCTTCTCGCTCAATTATCTCTAGAAGTTATTTGTGTGTAAGAGCATTTTTCTTTCCCCTGGCCTAGGTGCATTGATGTCGTGTTGGCCTGAACTGGACAGTGACTAGTCAGTGTTTTTATGTCAGGACACAGTTTGACTGGAGCGAACAGCTCTGCAGAGAGAGAGAGAGAGAGAGAGAGAGAGAGATGAGTCACTGAACAGATGACAGAGGTCAGCACGGTGGGAGGATGAGGAGTGCTGAGTGATGAAGGTGAGAAACAGCTTGGTTAATGGAGGACTAACGCCCCCATTAGTCGTGCTATGCTAATACCAGCAGAGATTGTGTGTGTGTGTGTGTGTATGTGTGTGTGCTCCAACTGATGCAGCTCACTGTGTGCGATCTGACAGCATTTATTTTTGCTGTTGCTATTGAAAAAAATCCTCCTTTGAAATGGTTGGTTAGCTTATTAGTCTCACACTGCAGGAAGTCTGCCAAACCTATCCAACACCGATCCAAACACCCCATCCAGAACACATTGCTAACATTTAAAAGAGGAAAGAAAGTCACAAATGACACCTCTTTAATATCGCAGTTGTTTCTCCAAGACATGAATAAGGTTAAATAGATATCAAATTGAGACTTTTGCCTTCTCATTTATCTCCAGAGAAATCCACAGTAATCTCATGTGTCTCAGAAGTAGGGCTTGGTGATAAAACGATAGCTATTGTTAACGATATATAGTTACAGATATAATGTTTATTTGCTGTTAAAAGCAGAATGAAATGGCTACTCATTTGAACCACGGCACAAGGACCATTTATCTGTTTGGTTCAAAGTTCAAATGGCAGCACAGTGCGAGCTCACCACAGCAGAGTTTACTCACTGAAGAGATTCTGTTGAGCGGGCACTAAACAGGGCTGTGAGATCCAGTGTGAAGCCACTGAACTGAACAAAGAACACAAATGACTCATGCTTTAAGCTAGTTTCTGAATGAAACAGATAAATTTGCATCTGCATCCTAACTTAAGCTACTACTATTGTCAACTCAAGCTACTGTCAAATGTGCATTTCTAAGAGACAAAAATAAAATAAAATAATAATAATAATATTAATATTGCAACAGCACTGAAAACTGTGAACATTTTTTTAGAATGCCATCTCATGCATGAGACACTGCAAAAGATGCGAGCACAAAAGCAACACATATTAATAAAAAACCTGTAAAGAACTATTGTAAGTCTGTTATTTCATGTTGCACCATGGTGACAGGCTGAAAGCTGCTGTTGTTTTTAAAGATCATTTATAGTTAATAAAAGTCTACTGGTGTTTTACCTTCAGTCATTTTGAATTTAAACTTTTGACTTTTGAGATTTTTCTAAAATAATTTTCCTCGTATTATTTCTGAACAGATAATATGTATAAGACAAGTTTGTACAATATGCAGTTGTAGTTTTTGCATCTTTTCTGCAAAGATATTTGTTTAACATTTACATCATGGTGAGAACTTCACGTGTGCTGCACTTGAAATAGAATTTTCTTTAACTAGATAAAGAAAATTAAGAAATTTGAATAAAGAAAAATATAATCATGTTGTCGTTACATTTTCAAGTCGATCAGTTAAAAATCGTTGGAAAAAAGAAAATCGAGAACATTATGGAAAAATCGAGATTTACATTTTTTGCTAAATTGCCCAGCCCATTTCTGATCATAAAGAGAAGTCTAAAACCACAATTAACAGACTGGCTTCTAAAACTTTCATTTAGCAGCAAAAATTTGCCTTTAAACTTGAAAAAAAAAAAAAAAAAAAAAAAAAATATATATATATATATATATATATATATATAAACTAATAAAGTTTTTAAGACCCAGAATATACAGCACAAAACCTTTATGGTGCTTTATAATGTTTTTGTGCATTTCGTGGGGCTTAATAATAACAAAGAATCGTATATGCACAATATCAGATTTGGATCTGTCTCGTCTGACTGATACCCGATCTGGCAGAAAATGGCAGTATCAGAGCTGATACAGATACTGAGTATTCGATTGGCGTACCCCTAGCAGAAATCTGCGCCTTGTTGCTAAGAGACCTTGAAAAATGAAAACAACGTGTGTACTAGGCTTGCTGCAATAGATGGTGCTGAAGGTAATACCAATGTTAAGCCACAACACTGGATATGTCACTTTTTCACCACGGCACCGACCCCCACCATCGCTTTGATTTTTTTTATGGTAATAACAATCATTTAATTCAATAAAACGACAGACACATCACAGATCAGATTTAATTTATCCGGTGAGGAGAGTGAGGAGAGCTGACTGCCAAAACGAGTGAGGTGAGACAGACAAACAGAGATGATAGTGGATGATTAAGTTTTAAAATGAATTGAAAAGCGCCTGTTTGACAATATTTTAGATTTTGAAAAGCCTGTCGACTTTTGCTATTTATCTTAGGTGACATTGGAAGTTTTTTTTAAACAGTCATTTCTTATTTAATTGGTTCCACATTGTTTGCAGATTTTTACGTTATTTAAACTTTGTGAAATTTATTAATTTTATTTTTTCATCTAGGTGTATGCCATGCATCCAAGCTTTCTTATTCATTTGGCTAATAAATGTTCTATGTTTCTTGTTTATTTGGTTATATATTAGCCAATACATGTTTACTTATTTCTAGTTTTGTATACCTATTTAAACTTTATGTAAGTTATTTGTTATTTTATATTAGGCATAGCCTGCTTTATAACATGGTGTATTTTTATTTGTTTTGTTAATAAAAGTTTTGTTTAAAAAAAAGTATATACAGTACAGGCTAAAGCAAGTTAAACATTATATTTTGTTGTTGGATTCAAGCAATTGATGCCAAATTGACGCTTTTAAACTAAAGCAAAAGAAAGCAAGGAAAAGAGGGAAAATTCGAACAAACTAAAAACAAACAATTGCTTTACACAGAATTGCCGCTATTTGAAAGTGAAAGTAAAATGCTTATGCCGTTTTCAAAAGCTATTTAAAAGCGGAGGAAAGCGAGGAAAAGATCGCCCCCACGGTTATTATCAGTGTTGTCACACATCAATTAAATGGTGGGAAAATTTCTTAAATCAGCTGAAAATGTCAAACATGTTTGATATCCTATGACTGGATGGAATCATAGTCTGAATCTAACAAATCTGTGTCTGTGACTACACAATTTTCTAATAAATCTGTTAACTCACAACTGCAGACTGGCTCTGATGTTAGGCAACTAGCATAAACTTATCCTAACCGTAAATTGGGGGGAAATCAAAAGTAATTTATTCCAGCCATTAATTTGAAAGACGTTTTCAGACTGCAAACTCTGTGGTGCTGTAGATTCAGTAATGGCAGGGTGTCATGAAAACCCAGTGTAGAAAACACTGGTCCAAGGTACGAGACACTTAAATCAAAGATTTCCATCTAGTGCATGTTCAAATAAGAGGTGCATCCAGTGTTAAAAGAAAACAAATTTGACTTGTGCAGCTCTTATATTTATTCAATGAAATCAGTTTTACATTTCAATCTTCATAATCCATACTGCGATCCTTGTCTTTCTGTCCCCAAAAGTAAGACCTTTTAAAATTTTAATTTTGTGGCAGGGCGGTGATACCTTTTTGTAGTCCAACTGGAAAATTAAATAAATAAATCTATGCATTTAGCAGACACTTTTATCCGAAGCAACTTACAGTGCATTCAGGTTATCAATTTTTACCTATCATGTGTTCCCGGGGAATCGAATCCCCAACCTTGCACTCGATAGTGCAAAGCTCTACCAATTGAGCTACAGGAACACTCAATAGGAACAACTCAACACATCAGGCTAATGTTTTTACGAGCAATAAGGTCAGGTGTGGCAATCGTTTCACATCATGGCTCCCACCCAAACAACAAAAAAAAAATCAAGTTTAAGCCCTTCACTCCTCACACACTAATCTGACCATTCTGCTCTGCTATTGTTTGTTGCCTTGGTTACAAAGTCCCTCAATGCCATTTCACTCTACAGTTCCAGTAAATCATCGAGCGAAAAAAAGAAAACGCACATGGTTCGGGAGCATGATGTTATACAAGGCTAAATTTAGGAGCCGCCTGTGCCAGCACTCATCGTTCAGAATTAGGAGGAAAAAAGGAAATGTCTTGCTTTTTTTATCTAAGATCAGGCAGTTAAAATAGAACATTTACATGGACAGGCACATGAAGATGAGGTCTTTGTGTGGGTAACTGGAAGCACAGTGAACCATGTGAATGAAATCCTTCTGAATTAAAGCTTTCAAATACGCTTGGAAGTATTTGACGACATGTCCCACGCACACTCAATTCATATGTTGGATATGTTCTGCCTGACGAAGTCGACTACATGTCTGAAAATCAATGAAACTGCTCTTTCTTACTACATAGTCTGTCTCATCCTTCTTTGAATTGATCAACATAAATGCAGCATTGATTAATAATAGTACTGTAACTGTGCTTACTACAGAGATCACTCAACATAGTGTTTCCTTTTAAATTAGATTTAAATATAGTATAGTATAATATAATATTATATAATATAATATTATATATATATATATATATATATATATATATATATATATATATATATATATATATATATATATATAATTAAAAGCCACAACTGTCAGCCTCCAAAAATAGTCTTTTTGGGGAACCTGTTTAGACTAGCTTTTGGTTTTGAAAAGGAGTCTATATCTAATTTTTTCATTTGTTCTATTCATATTTTGCATGCTACTTGTTCACACAGAGTCAGCACAACTGTATGCTAGTGCATTATTACGGAAGAGGAACATGAAATTGGCTTTGACTAGTCTAGTGCAGAAGGCCTTCATAAATAGTTCTAAGAGTGAAACTCAGGCACTTCATTCAGCTTTTACACACTAGGGTGGGCTGTAACTCCAACTATGTGTACAAATACGCTACCTGTCAGATCTCCAGGAGGTTGCTCTTTATTGATCTCTACATAGACATTCTTGCAATACAGTCCAAATGCTCAAGTCCTGGCAGTTTTGATAAAATGGATGTTACCCCATCCTTCACCCGATAGAGTGAGTCTCTGGCAACTGCATCATCCAGCTCTGTTACACTGTGTCCTTCGGCAAACATTATTTATTAAATCACAGCACCTGTGACAGCCAAATTTACATTTAAAGACATGCAATAACTTATATGGACATTTTAATGTGCCAGTTGCTGTCCATAAAAAAAAAAAAAATTATTTGGATAGAAACCAACGGTATAAATGCTGTTGTCAAAAATGCTGCAGAATAAAAAAAAAACTGTGTGCCCTTGAAACAACACAAAAGTGGCATCCAACATATAAGTGGATTAAACAGACTTCTGCTTCAAAGAAACAACTGGTTGCATATCAAATACATAGCTGTTGGAGCTTGTCTTATTATGCACTTCTTTTGCTGTAGTTCTCTGACTTAAATTGACTGATGAATGTGCTAAGGTAATGAAATGTTACGCTGCACTATGAAAAAAAGTTTAAAAAGCATGTGAGAAAAGATGATGTTGTGGATCATGGGAATAAAGTAATTCCTCATACAAACGATTCAGAGAGATGAAAATGTCTTCAGTGGCAGCATGAATCAATGCGGAGGTGAAATATTAATCAATTTTTGATTTAAAATTCCCCTTCAAATTCGCTATATATGGAGGCTATCAGCTGGAGAGGAGCTTTGAAGTTGCCTCATGCCACAAGTAACCCTTTCAGCAGTGAGTTGAGCATTAGCTAGTTTTACCATTCTTTTGTCTCTGAGAAAGTTTTGACATCATTATATGCTATGTTGTTTGTAAAAAACAAAATGAAATAATCTTCCATTCAGTCAATGTATCTGAATGCCTAAATTATATATTTTTCTTTTTTACTATTGGAGTAAGGAATAGTCTGCCAAAAGATGATTGACATACTTGTGGTGATGGACCATTTTGGACACATTACTGTTTCCCCGGAAGAGGCAAAAAGTCTGCAGCCTAAAAGAAATCATCCAGCTGGGACATATTCAATAGTATCAAAGCTTAAATCTTATGTCCTGCTCAGTGGTGCAGAGCTGAAAAAGATCATTCTCTTAATAAAACCTGCCACAGCTATACTAGAATAATTTGTCAGAACGACTAAGCTAAAGTAAAAGCTCTGACCTCTTGTAGTCTCTCCCCACGAGACACAGTGCTGCCAGTGATGATGGATCCTTAAATCATAAAGAACAAGAGAATGGACCCATCTAATCTCTATTAACGTCACACAACCAAAGCTGGTGCACTTTTTTTCTGTGACTTTTATGCATTTGACTCAATGAAGCTTTAACCACTACATAATTTCATTCCCAAAGCCATTAGCAGAATGGCTAATCAATTATCACTTATGCTGATTACTGTGAGCACTAGAATAAATATATTAAACACAAGTTAGCTAAGGACCTCTGAGTTTGGTAAAGCTAACATGCTCTCGGCCAACAGAAGTTACTTTGCACATAATCATTCAGTGAGACAAAATATGGCTGCTTCCTCCAGTTTTGCTGATGGTGTGACATTTTCAGCTTTGTGTGATTTTTTTTTAGCCCCTCCATCAGATCAATATACATTTGGAGACACAGAGAGAGATAGACTCACCCTGGTTGTTATCTCTCAGGAAAGGACAAAGGAATGCAAACAAATGGTGCTTTTCCACTGCATGGTACGGCACGGCTCTCTTTTGGGGGGTTTTCCACTGGGTACAGTACCTGGTACCTGGTACTTTTTTCAGTACCACCTCGGCTGAGCTTCAAAGCGAGTTGTACCATTAACAAAATGTGATGTGCAAACCCTGCTGATGACTGATTTCCAGAGAGAATCACCACTACATGCATCATTGAACTTGCGACACGAGACACTAGACCCGCTTAATTAAATCAGCACAGCCAGCAAAGATCGAATGCAACTTTTTAAAAACAAATTCAACAGTTTCGAATGAGCACACCTTTTTTAAACAACAAGATAATGGCTGTTTCGTAGTATGTTGAGGAAGTACACATGGAATGAAAAAGTTTTTCAGGAGGTCTTAGCAGTAGAGGCGGCATAACTATAATGACATATCTTTAATCCCGCCCACTATAAAGCAGTACTAAACTGCTGTGGAAACGCAAACTGAGCCTTGTTGTGCCATACCATGTAATGGTACAGTGTCCCAGGGGTCAGTTACCTATTGACTGAGTTCTTCAACACCAGTGGCCTACAAAAGCAAAAACTCTACATTCATCAACATTCATAAACATTAGTATTGTAATTTTACTGTTGTTCTGTACATAAAATAACAAAACAATCATAATGCTAATAATTTTAACAGCTCTATTATTACATGTTTATTAACATTCACTCATAGTGATCAAATTGGGATCTGTAATATTTTTTAAGATACCTTCTAAGAAGGGGTTCTGATGGCTAACAAATATTATTTTACTAACTTATTAATGATTCCATAGAGATTAAAAAGCAATGTCTGACCTTATGCTAGCAACTGATTCATTAAGCATGTAAATAAAAAAATAAAAAATAAAAATTAGACATTAATCAGGTTGCTGGCTTAAATTGTTGTCCACTTTATTGCAACATTTACTGTATCTACTTAATGGAAGACAGTCAGTCAGACAGACGACAAAACTCATTCAGGAGCCACAACTTAGTGGTTAGCAGGCGACATGAATCTTGCAGCATTTTCTGGAGCCATTGCTCTTCTTCTCTATATGTGATACTCTGTTCTCTCTCTACCATTCAAGTGGCAGCATTTAACTTACTTGAAGGTAGGGGTGTGCGTCCGATATGACAATTTTTGATCGTGTACGATAAAAATGTCCCACGATCTGCTTTTGAAGAAATATCGTAGTATCGTGCTACAGCGCACATTCTATCAGCTGGAGTTCTGGCACCTCCATCATATACTGTACAACACACATGCATTCACAGCAGTGTTAACTCAGCAGTAGAGTTACTCTCTCATTATTTGTATGTGCTTTTACATGTTAAAATTCGCACTGGTCTGACCTGTGCTTTTTTCTGAGCGCCGCATACACCCGAAGCACATGCGCTAAACCCTGTCAAACAGTGCCTGATTATTGAACTAAGTTATCTTTTGTGTAGTTGGTTATGTCTAAAATTAAAGTTGGTTATGTCTAAAATTAAAGTAAACAGTTGAGAAAAAAATGGATAAGTGCCTGTATAAAGAGATGCGTGAAGGTCTTAAAGTGACAGTACGCCTATTAAACATGCAGCCTACTGTCATAACTGTCAAGGGATAGATCACCCTAAATTTTCATTTCTGTCATTATTTACTCACTGTCGTGTTATCCCAAACCTGTATTCATTTCTTTCTTGTGCTGAGCACAAAATAAGATATTTTTGAAGAATAACCGAGAAAAAACCAAACATTCGCTGGTCCACATTGAATTTGATAGTAGCAAAAATTACTATGAAAGTCGCTGTAGACCAGCAACTGTTTGGTTTTCCATGTTCATCAAAATAGCATTTATGTTCAGAAGAACAAAGAAACTCATTCAGGTTTAAAACCACTTTTGAGTGAGTAAATGGTGGTATAAAAATAAAACACCATGAAAGAATTGACAGACAGCTGACAGAATTATTTAAAAAAAATTTTGGATGAACTATTCCTTTAATAAAACAACAAAACACAAAGACAAAAATCACTCACTGCTCTTGAAATTAAACACAGATGCTTTAGGAATCAGTTTATATAGTCTTTTATTTTTATATTTGTTCATTCACTTTGAATGCTCCTGCAAGGCACCAAACTCCCAACTGCTCCACAGGCACCACAGCATAAATGGCTGCCCACTGCTCCGGGTGTGTGTTCACGTTGTGTGTGTGAGCACTTTGGATGGGTTAAATTCAGAGCATGAATTCTGAGTATGGGTCACAATACTTGGCTGTATGTCACGCCACTAAATACACCTATTGTCCCTGAAAATAAAGCCCTTTTTGTTTTGTTTGTATATTATGTGCAGTTGCAATGTGTATCTTTTATCTTTGTTATTAAAAATGAAGAACAAAGGTTTTTATCTATAAAAATATTTTTATCCTAAATATCTGCCATTCTTTCTTTTTTTTTTTACCTTGAAAGACAACATTTTTTTAATAAAATCTTGATATTTCCATATCACCAACCCCTACTTGAAGGCAGTGTTCACAATACAATAAGCCTTGCAAAACCTTTAAATACTGATTACATGACTTCCTAGCATTTGCAATCCCAAAATTCAAATTACAATTCAATATCTTTCAAAAGTGTGATAATATTTATGGCATGTCAAAAGTTATAATCCATCTCTTGGGGGAAAATAACAGTGGATGACTCTTACTAGTATGATGTTCTAATAAAAGGAAAGCCAGCAATCTGCAAGAAAAAATTTAAGTCATTTCACTATATGACCAGTGGATATAAAGGAATAGTTCACGCAAAAATGTAAACTTGCTGAAATCTTACTCATCCTCAGTTAATCCAAGATCAGTTTATTTCTTATTCTGATGGCACACATTCACTGCAGTGGATACACTGGTGAGCAAGTGAAGTAATTCTAAATTTCTTCAAATCTTTTCAGGTGAAGAAATAAGCTCATCTACATTTTGGATGGCCTGAGAGGGAGTAAATGTTAAGCAATTTTTAATTCTGGGGTGAACTATTCCTTTAATAACTGTGCTCACAGTCTGTAAAATATAGTTCAAGGGTACATGTAATCTATTCAAAACAATACACTGCTCATTATTCATGTCAAGGAACACTCAACAAGCAGCATGCACAAGCTGAGTGACAAAAGGGGTCAACAGTTTCCCACAAGCGCTTGCAAAAGACCACCTGAGACACAGAGATGGATTTCATATGCTCTTAAGAGCTAAAGCAACATCATCAGCACAAATACTCAGGCAGAAAAGGAGAATCCTTAGAACGCTAAACCATGTATGAATCACTTTTTTTCTTATTATAATCATGCTTACAGTCCTACAACTAACAGTATCATTTCTGATTAGCTTGATATGCCCAGCCAGCAGAGCATCTCCTTTTATGCATGGACACAAGAGGATGCCTGTAAAATGTTGGTGCAACAATCCAAAGAAAGAATGAACGGTTGTTCACATTACTGACTTCCGTTCTCAGTTCAGGGTCCAACAGTATGGAGGAACTATGGTTTTTATCACTGGAGAAGTAATCTATTGTCCGATTGTTGCCTTTATGATGCCATTTACATTTCAGCACCATGGACAGCAGCACTATCTGCACAACCCATATAAAGCAGTTAATTTGAGTACTACAAACTTGAAGGCAAGTTATAACCCAGTCCTACCTCATTCAGTTTATAAGCAGAAAGGACTGGTGGTACATCCCATAGAAGTGCATGAGGACAAAGTTCTGGTGAATGGCTAATATATGCTATTATCATGTGACAACTCCACATTACTTTTATACAGCCACTAATGAACTCTTGCATATTACATAATGCAAATGAAAATGACAATTATAAAGAATGGATATACAAACACTATTTTATTCTATTTTAGGTTGGCATAATGACCTCAAAGCATCTAGGTAATGATAGGAATAACATAATATGGTTAACATTTACATTATATGGGAACTAAATAAAGGCATCATTAAAATAACTAATGAATACTCGGGAATAATAGACCATATATGTTCAGGCTACTACTGAATAAATTGTGATGAGTTTGTTAAGGATAAAAAGGGTCTAACACTACAAAATATATTTGTTTTAAAAAAATATTTCAGAATGTAATTGTTGAAACTGACAAACTGAATTGGGGGAGGGGTATTTTTGAGCAACTGAGCATGCAGCAGGAGAAAAAGAAAGGCTACTTTTATACTTCATCATTATAAAGATAAAATGTGATGAAGGTCGTCCTTCTAAAAACAAATGAAAACACGCTCTTTAGCACAGAATTGTTTTGTTTGTTTTGTTTTGTAGTCTAGTAACTAGTGTATTGTGAATGAATACATCTATCATCCCCTAATGATGGCTGACAGTTTCACACGACTCTCTTTTCAACAAGTAGTCCAACGTTTACCAACTACTATTTTGCAAATGAGCAACTTCGTGCATATTGATCTCATCAAAACGTATAATAAACTAAAGACCCACAGATTAAATATAAGATATAATATTACATGACTTTTCAGTAGCATTACTATTTAATATAAATACATCATACTAGACTATTTATCATTTAGAATATTTTTTTTTTCATTTTAAGATAACACACACATACAAAATATTTTGTTTAAAACAGGTAATGTACAGACGCATTACATTATAAAGTCTTCCGCAGCAGTGCGTCTTTCATACAGCACGTCACATCAAATAAATATATAAATAAAGATCATCACATTTCTTAAGTTTAGCATCTATTTTTATATTACTCGGTACTTATGTAATTACATTGCGCTGCAACATGAACACTCATGTAAAGTGTGACCAAACCAGTGAATACATCACTGTTCTGCTCCTCAACGTTATTATTATTCATAAAGACAACAAAAAGCTTTTCTTCGACGAATATTAGGTACTAATCCATGACACACACTTAAGTTATGTTCAACGCGCTGTCACTGATGCAAAACTTACTTTTCCAGTCGTGAAAAGACGAGAAATGTCCTCAAGTTCTCAGTCCAGAATTCTTCTGGAGGGGAAATGAACTTCTTTTTGGTGTCCGTTAAGTTTTGACGGCTATTCTCTGCACAGTAACGATCGCAAAATCCGCGGATGCCTTCCCATCTGTTTTGCGACAGCGGGTTTTTTTTTTTCTCAGTAGCGATAGAATGATGGAGATGAGCGCGCGCGAACGAGAGAGAAAGAGAGAGGGTAAGAGCAGCGCGCGTGAGAGAAATAATGCACGCTAATGTGACTGGCGTTTCTAGGGGTGTGGCCATCTAATATCATAAAAGCAAATATTAAGAACTTAACTTGTCATTTAAACTTCTCCTGTTGCTGGTTATGAAAAGAAGCAAACGCAAAAAATCACTGCACGATATTCGTTTCTTTTAATAAGGCAATGAAGCAATTAACACATTTGCAAAAGTACTGTATAGTGCTATTGGCCAAAGCTGTTACCACTTCATGATAATACATTTGCATAGAGCATATGAAAGATGATCATCTTGTGCAGCACCATCATAAAGACAAACTATGATTAAGGTATATTAAGGAATAATATGAAAACACTGTGTTATTCCATTATCAATTAGCTTAATGATCTCAACATCATTAAATAATAACAGCAAAATAATAATGGTTATCATTACCATTATTTGTCCAATGCACCATTATGAATAATTAATACTCATGGATATTTCTCCATTAACGTTCAGACGACTACTTCAAATGAATGACTGAAGACATGGAAGTGGGCAGGTTAAGTGTATTGATTGCAAAGTCAAAGAAAAGAAGAGTCAGGAGCCAATAAAACAAGCTATTTATAAATATGCTTAGAAACCAAAACTGGTCTATACTAGAGTCTAATTTGAGGAAAAATGAATTCACTGTCGACAAATGATCATACATCACAGGAAAGATTTTTACACATCATCATAAGTAGAAAGTCTGATTAAGGTCTTGTAATAATATATACACAATACAAAGGTGTATTATAGAGTCAATTAATGATATAAGATTAAATGACACTGTACTGAGTTTGAAATTTTCAGAAGGACATACTTTGGATCACAATCTTACAGAGACCATTACATGCCTCTTCTTTCAGTGAAACAGCTGAGCAGATGGGGTCAATATCAGCTACCACAGGGAATTTGTCTTTGCAAGCTTCACTCTTACTTGCGATAATAGTTTGCCCCCTAAGGGTCTCAATGATATAAGATTACAATACAAAGGTGTATTATAGAGTATTATATAATAGTTATTATAGAATATAGTATTATAGAATAGTTTGCCCCTAAGGGTCTCAATGAAATCAGATTACAATACAAAGGTGTATTATAGAGTCAATTAATGATATAAGATTAAAGGACACTACTGAGTTTGAAGTGTTCAGAAGGACATACTTTGGATCACAATCTTACAGAGACCATTACATGCCTCTTCTTTCAGTGAAACAGCTGAGCAGATGGGGTCAATGTCAGCTACCACAGGGAATTTGTCTTTGCAAGCTTCACTCTTACTTGCGATAATAGTTTGCCCCTAAGGGTCTCAATGTCTTAAAGAATTAGTTGAAGCATACATATATAGTGCCTGCTTGAGTGGCTTCTCATGTTTGCCTAAATCCATCTCACATAGACAGAAAATAAAATGGAGCCAAGAAATGTGATCAAGCATGTGAAACATCTTGAATGAATCTACTTATGATTTTATGATTGATTTCTCATCTATACAATATATATATATATATATATATATATATATATATATATATATATATATATATATATATATATATATATATATATATATATATATATATATACAGTATCGTATGACTACAGAAAACATTAAATTTGGATGATTAGACATACACCAGAAGCTTAGATACTGTCATGCATGGACAGAAAAACATCTCCTGAAATAAATATTGCACTGTGCAAAAGTGGTATGGACATGAGAGAGGAGTTCTTGTTTTTCAAAACGTATTGTATTGTGAGGGCTTTCTCCATGATGGCAGCAACACTTCGAGAACCAAGTAGTTTTTACAAACAAACAGCTTGCATAAATTGAAATTCTGCAGGGGACGTCCTCTGCCACCAGCCTCTAAAAACTGTAAAAGCCAAAATCCAAAATTACTACACTAATCTGCACATCCTCATATTAATTTGACATTTTAGTGTTACAGTAATGCAAACTCAAAGCAAGCACCCACCACCAGGTTACCTGTAAAAAAGTACTTGCATTGCTTCAAAATGTCAAGTGTTTACTTGCCGTTTCTTTGCAATTGTAAAATTTAAGAGTCAAAATTGTTTGTACACCTTTTTTTTCAGTGCAAGACACAAATGGTCTTTATAATGAAAAAAAAAAGACTAATGAAACCCAGATTTTTATTGGTAGAATCACTGTTGCATTACCAAACTCACAGCATTCTTTCTAAACAGTAAAAAAAAACTGACAACATAGTGGAAGCATCTACAATGTAAATATATATATATACATGTTAAGTATACAAATAATTATAAAATCCTCTAAAGACTGACTAAAATTGAATTTGCAAGACTTTAAATCAGCATTATCACCACATAAATTTCTCAAAATCTGTTCCGATTAAGAAAAAAACTCATCTATATCTTGGGTGGCCTGAGGGTGAGTACATTATCTGCAAATTTTCATTCTGGGTGAGTTATTCTTTTAATCTTAATACATAAATATTGCCCATTTAATTCCATTAATGTAATATTATATGCTCCTCGGCAGATTGTAAAATATTGTCTTTGAAGTTGTTCAAAAATAAAAGCAAAATTGCCAGTCAAATCCGATCTCTAAAACTCAAAAGAACTGTAGCCAGAAGCTTTATATATATCATATTTTTATTCCTGACTCCCATGTTATAAATACAAACCTGAGATGAGGCTATACAGTACTTGCTGTTTTTGAATATAGGGTAGAGCTCATCTGTGGTATAACAGTGCTCATGCTCTGTTAACATCACCACATTACACAAGCCTGTGTTACTATGGTTACAGATTATCACAGGCAAATATGCACAGCATGGATATTATGACTGGTGAAACGGAAGGGGGACAAAAACAAAGTGATGCTTTACATCTTCAAAATATACTAAGGTGGTTGTAATCATCTACAGAATGGATTAAAAGATTATAGCGCATTCGCCAATAAACACACAATGCTCAAATCTGTGAATGCTTATGCTTTTTAAATGAAATATTGCAGTACAGTAACTCAAATTATGCATTTTGGTTTCAGAATGAGCATTTGTGGTGAGCAATCATAAATTGTGAAGACCCGAGACCTCCTGAGATGTGACCCACTGCTCTACAAATACACATTAAATGTCCTATGACACTCACAATTTATAAGGCATCCAGTAATGATTTTTTTTTCAATCAAATATGTCTGAAGCTCTTAGAAGAATTAAGAAAGAAACATAGGAATTGTGATGGGATGTATGGAAGAACCCTGGGGGTTGGAAGTTGATGTTGATCTAGTTGGATCTCCTTCTTACCACAACAGGTCTCTCAGCTGAGTGTGTAGCAAGGCTTTACTAATCACTGTGATGCCTCCACTGAATTACTAAAACTCAAGAACAAATCCAAACTGACACTATTAATTTCCTTTTTCTCTTTAAATGAATAATTCATCAGTGTGTGGTACCAAGAAAAAAAAGTGCTTGTCTTTTTCAATCAAAACATAACTTACTCCACTTCTAAAACAAATTTCCATATGGATGATTTTTCTTATTCAGAAAATAAAGTGGTTTGTGGTGCTGACTTGCATTAAAGGAGGAGGAATATTTCAGAGGTTTCCATCATGTTTGAGGTATGCTTCCAAAATTTGAGTCAACACTGAAGCTCTGTCCTGAAAGTTGACATTAAACTGATTAAACTGAATTTTAAATGAAAAATCCTGGTCTTGATCTGAATTTTTTTTCCTTTCTCCCCCCATCCCCCCCCCCCCCCCTCATTGTTTTACTCCAAAAATATGATGTAAGTGCAAAGGTTGTTTTGTTTTTTTTTTTGCAATGATGCCAGAACCACCATTTTAGGTCCCTAAGCAACCTTTCAGAAACATTTTCCCTCTTGGTTGAAGAACAGTTTACTGATCTAAAGAAACTTTTTACAAAATAAAAAACCCTTTTGAGCAGTGCAAAGGTTCCAAGGATGCTAAAGGTCTTCCTTAGAATGCCAAATATATGCCAGTAAAGAACCTTTATTTTTGAGTCACATTCATCTTGAGCTCTCACATACTGTATATTGAAATCAACATATATTCACTATAGGCTGAATTTGAGGTTCTTCATACACTTACTGTACAATTACTGAGTCCATGCCATTTGGAAGAGCAGATGCAGTGGCTGAAATGGAGATTGTTTGAATCCTTAAAGAAAAATCATGAGTAGAACAAGTGGAAAATACAGCCTCGGGAAGCTGCTCTGCTGTCCTATATGCGCAGCTCCTAAGCTACAGTATATTCTTCCACATACATACAGATTTCTGTGTACTGACACGCACAATGTGTGCAATGTGAAAGCATTCCCTTTAGATTGCTGCATGGAAATGTGCTCTACTATGGATGAAGAACATGGGGGAAAACACCCTTAGAAAGCTAGTTCGAACATTACAGTTTACTGTTGTGACAACACATTACGATGCTTCAATTGAACGTGGCACATAAGCACTTCACCAAATAACTTAATGACAGCAAGAGAGTGAAATTAACCAGACCCTGCTGAAAAACAGTTAGATAAAGCTTACGGAAAAAATCTGTTGTGCCAATATATAAAATATAAATGAAGCTTTCCAATCATTACACCCAAGGCTGGACAGTTAGAAATGACTGCTATATTGTAGCATAGAGTTTTTGTAAATAAGTCTAAAAGCACTTTCACATGATTTGCATCAATGTTCTCATACCGAAAAGAATTGCTGATCTTAAAATAATTATGAAATTCCTTTATATTAGTGTAAGATGGGAGCACAACAGTTTTTGACTGTGTAACATTTTTTTTCCAAGTTATTTTGTTAATAAAGATTCTTAAAAGAAGTTGCTGAAATATTGGATGTTATTCATGTTTAACCTATACATTGCTACTCCAACAAAACAAAATCAGTTAAAAATATCACCTTAAGTTAACTATTACAGGTTACCACTTTTCTCCTCAGAGCTTCACAACAAGCTAAAGTATGCAGTTGTTTAAGACATAGTGTCTAAAGCATTTCATAACATTAAAGTAAAGTCTTAATACATGTTAAATTGCCCTTCCGTGGCACTATCTGCAGCGCTTGTGTGTTGAAGCTCTGATGCAAGTCACGTGAAAGCGACTTAACACCTTCCTAATTGTATTTATGTCTCCAGAGTGAAACTTTTAAATTACTATCTTAGAACGCTGCACTAAACAGAACAAATGAGAGCTGAGAGGTGACTATGAGCTTTCTAAAGCACTTAAAATCAGTCCAAATGCCTTCTTCAGTCCTGCATTTCTCCCATTTTAGAAATCCTATCTCAGAAAATATTCTCCCTCTATCATCTGAACTGGCTATATATATATACAGAAGGTGTAGTTTTACATGGACACTGGATAAGAAGACTAAAGGGTTAACCTGAAGACAACTGAATCAAAACATCTTTCTTGCTTCCAAAGGTGAAGTGTGCCATTTTTACACCACTAATGTCATAAAACAGAAATGAAAAAGGTATGTATTCAATTGGTTGTTGCAGGAAATCAGCGTACTAATAGCTTACTTAGAGCTCTGCATAATAAGCTGCGACAGGAGAAAGCATTTAAACACTGGAAAAAATTACACACTTCACCTAAAGGTGTTAGAAAAATGGGTAAAATGATTACGTCCTGCAAACAGCACAGATTGAACATTATCATCATCCACAGCCATTTTCTCAGATGATAACTCCGATTAGGCCTCATCAGGAACAAAAAAAAAAGGGACCTTTATGTCAGAGTCTCCTTTTAAAGGTCTCATTCTCTGCCTCTTTTCTGACAGACTATAATTAGAGAGATTTTCCAACTAACAGAAAGGTGCTTAGAGGTACAAGTCAACAGTTCACTGATAGATGTGACCTGAGTCAGACTCTGTAGGAATAATTGACAACAGACCTGATGCGGTAATGGGGCTACGACATGAAACGGAGTGGCTGTTACACTGCTGCAGCCTGGAAATGAACTGCTGGTTTCGTCTGGTCAGAGGAGAACTGTCCCCCCAACTGAGCCTGGTTTCTCCTAAGGTTTTTTCTCCATTCTGTCACCGATGGAACTTTGGTTCCTTGCTGCTGTCACCTATGGCTTACTTAGTTGGGGACACTTCATTTACAGCGATATCGTTGACTTGATTGCAAATGATTGCACAGATACTATTTAAACTGAACTGAGCTGCATGATGACATCACTGAATTCAATGATGAACTGCCTTTAACTGTCATTTTGCATTATTGACAAACTGTTTTCCTAATTAATGTTGTTCAGTTGCTTTGACATAATCTGTTTTGTTTAAAGCGCTATATAAAAAAAGGTGACTTAACTTGACTTGATACCTTGGGAGAGAGCAGCTGAAAGACTAAACGAAACTAAACATTCTCAATATATATATTTTTTTTCCATGGTCTTTTGTATTTAAATTTTAACTAACAAATTACAATACAAAGTCCTTAAAACTTTATGTATGAAGACTGACTCGATTTTAGGAAAACAACAGCACAAATATCAGTGGGTATTAACAACTGAAATTTGATTTGGGGGGAAAAAAGGAATAGAAAAAAGAGTCAATGTGAAGCAAAATGAAAACAATTTCCCTAAAACAGACAATTCTGTTAAATGATATTAAAGAAATCTGTATGATAATATCAGCATTTGATGATTAAAAATATAAAAAATTAATTTAAGTCCTCAGGTAAGCTAACTGTCATTTTATTTTTATAGCTGTAGATATTTATCTCCATCTGGTTTGGTATCCTATTCATCCTATTGTAATAATAATTGATGAAGTTCAAGGTCTATACTTTATTTCAGATGGTACAACAGAACAGGAATGAACAACTTTACTCACTATATGCCAAAAGTAACTTAGAAACATGTCAACGGTTTGATTTTCAGTGAGCAACAAAAAAACCTCAAAGATTGATATGATCTTTGCAGGAGCTGTTAAATTTATGCCTGAAAGCTGTTCATGTTACAAAGCACACTATGTTTACAAAACCTGAATATGAAAACTCAAAACTCAGAACTCGTACAACACCA
Source organism: Carassius gibelio (assembly GCF_023724105.1). Classification (NCBI taxonomy): domain Eukaryota; kingdom Metazoa; phylum Chordata; class Actinopteri; order Cypriniformes; family Cyprinidae; genus Carassius; species Carassius gibelio. The sequence goes on from NC_068381.1 coordinate 6,168,987, forward strand.
AGAGTAAATCCACTTCATTCTTTCAGGTGAGTGACACAATATATCAAAAGGCATCTATCAGCTCAGATTTCGAAATTGCACATGCCACCGTTATCTCTAAATAATGCTAAAATACAGAGTAAAGACCAGCGAAGATGTAGAAACATTGCAGCGGATTTGCAGAAGTTCTCTGCTGGCTGACTTTCTCAAGTTTCCAGTATCACTCCTGTGATGCTGATTTACAGTCTGCAGATTTGCTTATTTGTCTCGGCCATAAAACTGATAAAATTCACCAGGTTCAATCCTGACAACCTTGCACCAAGAAGCAAAATCCCTCACACAAATCATTTAAATCTGTCAGTGTTTACTTTATATACTGCAGGTGTTCTCAGGATCATCTAACTAAATTAATCTCCAGCATATAAAATTAAGACATGCTTTAATTCTCCTGCTTTGCAGTGGAAATTACTGACAGTGGTGTGGAAGTAAGTTCAACAAATTTTATAATTATTATCAGTGCTTGCCAAGACAAGGAATACCATTACTATTGCTCAAACGTTTACTACACATTGTATCTGAACAAACACTATATTTACTTATATATCATAATGTAATATTACATAAAAACACTTCATAATATATAGATAGATGCATGTCATAAATTATTTTACATATATACATACACACATATAGTTTATCAATACATGTTCACCTTTTTGTAAACCCGTGCTCACCAACATGCTGCTGTTTTCCATCAGTGGTGAGGAAAGAAAAACCATTATAACAGAACGGTGGCTGGAAGCCTAGAATAATCTAACAGATATCCACAGTGTCACCATCACTGACTGCTGGTGGTACAGTTAGCACAAACTTTCCTCCCAGCGGGGTCCAGTATATTTTTAATCTTGTTGGATCATTTGCTGAGTGTGGCTCCTCATACTAAAATTGAATGAATCATCGTAATTAAACTTAAAAAGTTAAAAAGTAACTAAGAGATGCATTCCGAAAAGGAATGGTCACTTGTAAAGGACAGATTCATGACAGAGTTTTTAGCCTCATTAAAAGAGTGGGGGAAATGTGAGCAAAAAGCTTTTTTTACCTGCAGCCTGCCAACGCAACTCTCCAGAGAGACCCTGCAACTGCGAGAAAATCACAGCACCGCAATGAACCCCACAGGAATACCCCCACTCTGATATAGACAGCTAAATAAAGCTCCAGAAAATTTCCAACAAAAACCTGTTCCTTTAATGTATGGGGAAAAAGTTGTATCTATAGAATTGATTTATTTCATGCATATCATATCACATGCAGAATTCACACTGCTTAGCATGTAAACTTACTCCTGTAGCTCAGCCTGAACAAACAACACCAAGGTCAAACTTAAAGGTGAAACGACAAGTGTTGTTATTCAGCTCAAGTCAGATAAAAAGTGGTTTTAACAGCGGTGTCAATATTGAAACATCTTTTGACATTCACCTGACTGTTGATAAGAAGCTAATCAGAAATTGGAATCAGTTAAACATATATTTGATCATAAAATCATAGCCTTAAATGTTAATATAAGAACAATAAATCCACACAAAGGCTAAACTGAAGTATTTGAAAATAGAAAAAAAAAAAACCTAGAGAAAACCTGTGCACTTCTTTATTTTACCTGAGTGAGTTTAACTTTCAGAAAATGAAGTTCAGTGTTGCACTGCATACCTCAAGGATGATGTCTTGACACGACAGGGAAAAGCACAAAGACAACAAAAAACTTCTACAAAAGGCAGTAAAAGCAATAAACCATATGATGCTGTGCATTACAGCAGAAAATGAGTGTTATTAACAGATCAGTTATAATACAATTTTAAAGTTTGCAATGTTCAATAAATTAGTGTAATGTTCGATATAATAATAAAATAATAATATAAAATAATAATAAATATGATTAAATATAAATTATTAATAATGTTAAATTAATAATAATATTATGCATACACTATATGGACAAAAGGATTGGGACAACAGGGACTTGCAGCAATAATGTTGCATTCTATATACATATATATTATTATGGAAATGGCTTCTGGGATGACTTTCCTGAAAATTTAAGAGTGTTTCTGTGGTAATATTTGCCCATGTATTCAGTAGAGCATTGGTGAGGTAAGGCACCGATGTTGGACAAGCAGGCCTGGCTCACAATCTCTATTCCAGTTCATCCCAAAGATGATCAATGGGGTTGAAATCAGGGCTCTGTGTGGGACAGTCAAATCGTTCCATACCAAATTAATCCAATCGTGACTTTATGGACCTTGCTTCATGCACTGAGGCACAGTCATACTGGAATAGAATAAGGCTGTCCCCAAACTGTTCCCACAAAAATGGAAGCATAACATCGTCCAAAATTTTGTAGCATTAAAGGGGTCATGTCATTATAAATCTAATTTATAATTCAGTAGTTAGGGGGCCTTGATACCTTGCATATGCAGTGATGTTAGCCAATCATAATATTGGTTACTGACAAGCCGTAAAGGACCCGCCCCTTAAAATGGATAATTTTTAGACAGAGGGTCAGAATGAGGCTTGCGTACAGCTGCTCAGCCATGGAACACCATTCCATGAAGCTCCTGTTTCTGTGCTGATTGATGCCAGTGGAAGTTTTAAACTCTTCAGTTATGGAATTAGCTGAGCATTGGTAAATTTTTTCACACTAGAGGCCTCAGCCCTCAATGATCCCTCTCTGTGAAGTTACGTGGTCTTCTGAGTATTTAGTACGTTTTCCCCAAAGTCAAAAAGTATAGGATAAATGGTGGTACGATATGTTCTACATTCCATGCTTGCTGATGCCTCAGACAGATATGTGACTTCCTTCACAGCATTAACATTTCATGTCACTTTGACAAATTAGTTGAGATGCCTGTCTCAAGGTACATCAATGTCAAAATGGAGAAATCTGTTTCCCGCAACCTCCCTATAAAAAAGCACAATAAACATCAATAAGAACAACATGTAATATCCTACAGGGTTCAGTGAATCACTGCAGCACAGGGCCAAACAGGCTCTTCATGATTTATTGGAAAATCACTTGAGGAACACAAACACACACAAAAAGTATGCAATCAAGTCAGGGTAAAAGTAATTGTGTAAGCGTGAAACCATGTAGAAATCACCCCAGATGTTCAGTCAGGGCTCTGCCATTAGAGTTTTGGCGGCATTTAACATCTAAACATCTTGTGGTGGTAGAAAAAAAAAACTGAATCTGTGACACATTGACAGAAAGCTAAGCATTACTAGCTATAACCTAACATTCAGCATGCAGAACATACTTCAATACCATAGGCATGTTTTCTGCATCATTCAGCATCAGTATTTAGCTAGGGGCCAGAACCTATTGTCTCTTGGTCCATCACATTACATGTGTTATAGGGTTAGTTTGCTCAATAAAGAAAACTATCATAATGTATTTATCTTCTTGAGACTCCCCTTCCTCATACCTATGAATCACTTAACAATGAAGCATTTACAAACATTACTCACCAAAACTACCGCGAGCAACTTAGGCCACACCTACAGCACTTCTTATGACTTCACTCTTACTTTATGAAGTATGGTCAAAACCAGTGATATCTTGGGCAGCAGATCAGCATTTGCATAACCAAACAGCCACTTATCTGCCTTCTGTTGCTCAGGCAGGGGTCCAGAAAAACAGTGCATTTTTCAGCGATGCCATTCTGCCCCAGAGGAATAACGTCATGGCTTCAGTACCAGACTTGGCCTTCCATTACAGACGACACCAATTTATCAGCCAGATGACGTTAAGTTCCTGGTGTTTTTTTGTTTTTTTTTTGTTTTTGTGCATATGATTGCGTAGGTTGAGGCACTAATAATATTAGCTATTAAAAGTTCAGATGCACTTAACTCAGCTACACTGAAAATAACACTGTTTCTTAGCTGGACTATCTGTTTCCTCCTAAGAAAGATATGAATTTGCAGCTTTCTTTCTGAATGTTTCCAGAATATTTCAGTTTACACATTCTGTTTATTAATTTGGCAGATGCTTTTTTCCAAAACGCCTTACACTGCATTTAATAAACATCAGTTCATGCATTCCTTGGGAATCAAACCCATGACTTCACCATTGTTAGGGACATGAATTTAAAATAAGTATTATCATCATTTTAAACAATAATAATAATAATAATAATTCCCATGTGTTCTTTATGGACTGTTGTGAATTAAAATAAAATGATTAACTTAAATAACACTGAAACTCATACTACTCACGCCACACACTAGTGCACATGCTGCTGTAGGCACCCACAATGGATCTAGATTTATTCTTAGTATGGTCAGCTGATCATCATAAGTAGAATTCAGGTAATATTTTTTAAATAATTTTGTTTAAATATTTGCACATGCCATGCAAACAGGAAATCTGTACATCCATCTTTAAAAAAATAGCTTAAAAAATTTTCAAAAAAATAAATAAATCATAATGCCAAAGTCACTTTACTGAAACCCATCTTTTTTTTCACTAAAAAAACTCTCATGTGACAGCAGTGCTGTGTCTGTAGCTCTTGCCCAAAATGATGTTATTCAAAACACAGCAGTTAATGCACCAGATCTGTGCAAACAAGCAATCCACATTAGTGTGATGCACAAAAGAGTTGACAGATTTCAGTTTAAACTCCAGAACACTTTCGATCGCATCATTGATTGTAGGTTGTAAGGCTATTGAAAAGCACTACAATACGGTAAATACAAGCATGCCCCCTGTACACGTTTGAATGCTCATTATTGTTCACAGCTAATTCAATCTTACATTGGTCATATTAGAGCAAACTGCTCACAATATTTATTACACGTTATTTGAAAGAGATTTTAAGGCCAAAGGATAGATGTCTAAATTTGATTCTCGGCTCCCCTGGGGCTCCACTTTAAGCCTGCTAAGAGAACACTGCAAAGAGATCTATCAGAATCTTTTCTTTTTTACATCCATTGCTCATCCACATGCAAACCGCAGTTGAGATCGTATTACAGCATTTGCCTCTGTCTCGCACGTTTCACCGGGCTTTGAACAGAGTAGATTAAGCTACCAATATGTTTGCCCATTTTATGCAACCTCTGGATTTGGTTGAGTTTTGCTTTTGAACTGTTCCTGAGAAAACCACTAAGAACACCAAAGGATTATCATAGCAATAACCCAGAACAACAAAGCATCCACTCAGAACATCTTAACAACCTCCTGAAACACTTTAACCACCTAGCAATGCTCTAGCAACCACCCAGTACACCTAAGCAATGGTATAACAATGCCTTGGTAATGACTAGGGATGTGCAAAAATTTTACTAGTCTAAAAGTAAGAAACCCTCAGACAGTCAAAAACGTTAAGTGCATTTGCAATCCATTTGAAATAACCAAACAGTCAAATATTTATAAATACCTTATCATCCAAACTGTTCTTATTTTCCATCAAAAGCTTAGTAAAATTAACAACACTGACGGCAACAAAAGCTGCAGATGGGCTAAAAATGCTAATTCACTCTCTGACTGCAGCAGATGGCGCTTTTGGACAAGCAGAAATACAATGGTTTCCATAGATACCCCTTCAACAAAGCAGCACTGCTCATATAAACACTATGATATTAGGTGTTATATGGAAATTGAATAAAAATATAGCAATGAAACCTTTCTGATGAAAGTCAGTTAACTTTAATTCCTAATGTTTCCCCCTTTAAACCAGTAACAATGCTCCCACACCTTGCTCGTCTTCTCTAGTAGACATTTCTCTGAGCCTGCAGCGGGTAATGATGAAAATGCATGCATGCAAGGTCTGAGATGAAATGAAATTAATTTGATATCCACTTTCCAAGGTAAACATAAAAATTACTAAATTTTGACTGGTCGGCTAGAATTTCCAGTCTTGACTACCAGAAGCAGTTCCGTTTAATCGACCGGTCTCACACATCCCTAGTAAAGACAGAAAATAAGAGTATCTTGGCAGTGAGTTTTTCACAGGGCACACGTTTTCTTTACAAAAAGCTGTAAACATCCAGGTTTCATTAAAGCTAGAGGTGCAAATGGCTATTTGCAGGCTTTCAGTTCAGCCCAATCAGCATTAATATGGCCCAGATCCTAATGATCCTCTTAATTGCAGTTCATTTACTCCTCTTTTCACATTCCTGCATATGTCCCTTTTTTCTTTTTCTGTTCCTGTAGACTATTGCACCACTGGCTACTCTATTATCCAGGGAAGTGTGAGCTTGTGAAAGTACATGACAGCTGTAGGGATGGCTGCAAAAGCTCAAATTAAGACTCTGCACTCCCAGAGGTCTGTGCTTTCAATGGTTTTGTATCCTCAGTAGGATCAGGAAGAGCACAGTGCGGGCAAAACTGCCAGCCTCAGAAGGAGTCTCAGGTTGTGCACCATTCAGAATTTAATTGAGATTGTCTTTGAAATTCATTCAACCTTTGTATGTAGCAAACTGGATGCAGAATTGTTATTTCAGTTGGAATTTAATGAGGTAACATTAAAAAGAAAAAAAAATGAATATCTCCTGAAATGAATCAGCCATAAACACGTTATTACACACATAAGTATGGGAGCCAGTTTTCACCACTGAATAAATTAAAAAAAAAAGTTAATTGTGGCTTTTTGTCTAATAATTCTAAAAATTTTTCTCAAGAAAAAGAGTTTACATATAGCAATTCAGATTTTACTTTTTCTCAGAATTGCATGATATAAAGTCAGAATTGCATGTTTGGACCATGCAACTCCGATAAATAAAGTCAGAATTGTGAGATAAATTCTATTGGTAATTCTACTTTTTTTCCTCACAGTTGCAAGAATATATTATATAAACTCACAATTACTAGTTATAAAGTCCAATTAATATTTCTTATTTCTCAGAAAAAAAGAAAAAAAAAGTCAGATCCGCGAGATGGAAACTCGCAATTGCAAGTTTTTTATTCAGCTGGGCCAGTTCAAGAGGAAAAACAAATTTATATTAATAAATAATAAAATAAAATGTAATTTAATTTAAATAAAAGTATATATTAAAATAATAATGAAATTGCAGAATAAAAATTATTATTATTATTATTATATATTTTTAATTGTTAAAAATAACCCTGGTATAAAAACATTTAAAAAGTTAACAATTCTTAAAAGATCATTCTCAAAATTAAGGCTTTTTTGTCTTCGGCTAATGAAATTTCTTTACCTTGCATCCATGTTTAAGCATTTTAAACTGGAATTCATGAGGACAATTTTCTGTTATTTCAATTCAAAATCCAATTGTGTGTGGCAAATTAAATCCAAATCCACTCTCATGAACTGAAAAAAAAGCCAAATCTTGAATTCTGACATGTTGTCCAAACCTTCTGTTTTGCATCATACTTAGACCTACTTCATCTCTAAAAGGCCGAGGTAGAGCATTCAGTATGTACGTACAGGTAAACAGAGAGAGAGAAAACAGTGGGAGAGTAGAGGCCTTATTGCAAAGCAATCCCCTCACACTACAGTCATTTTGCTCCTTTGCTCCTTTATATAGTCATAAAACAAATCCATCCTCTTTTCCCCAGAGTTAAGAAATCCGTTGATCCCAATTTCTCCAAGTGGAAGATGAGCTATGAATGTTTGAGATGCAGGTGATTACCAAGAGCTGCAGGGACTCTGGTGACAGAGAGATAGAACAAGCTGCTTCAGCACTTCCTGACACATCCTTAACTGCCATAATCTGGAAGCGGCACGGCGGTCCCACCTTGGATTGAGCAGCATCAACACCCACATACTCCGTCTTACAAAGCAGTTTAACTGAGCCAGAACTAAGCTGACATTTTGAAATGAAAGCACAGAAATATGTTTAGCGTGCTGTATTTTCACTTAGATTCCAAATCAGCTTTACGCCAACAGCCAAGTTGAAAGGGGGTAGGTGAGGAATATGTTTTTAGTTTGGCGAGCATACAGCAAAAAAAACATTTGTTAAAGGTGGACCGACATGAGAATTCATTTAAGCCGAGTGCGGCCGTTGACTGCACATTTATTTGCCGGCTTCTTGGTTGAAAACGTGGATATGGAAATCAGCCAGTGCTTCAAATTACATCCGATAACTCGTTTATTCAATGTCATGCATGCATTTCCATAGACTATCCTACAGGTTGTGCCTGTGAAGGATATGTTAGTCCTTTTAACTACCTAAATCCATTTCCATGCCTAATTTGAAATCCCTGGATTTTATTGAATAGAAACACTGTCCTATTAGAACACTCATCCCGGTCATACACACTCATACAAGTCTTTGGTTTCTAGGACTGCCTCCTAATAGCCAAAGAGAAGAGTTTTAGTAGACTAAAATTTACCTAAAATTCCCAGATGTGATTACAGGATACTGGCCAGGAAATCCAAACGTTCGCCATCATTGACCTCAAATATGGCTTGTTAGTTCAAAGAGAAAAAATGTAAGTAGTAGCAACTTTACATGGCCCCTTCCTCTAATATTAACCTAGATAAATGCATTTCTAAGTGTTTGTGTGGATTCTAGAAGCTATTAGTGCGCTATTGATGATGCCGGAACAATCACTGGCATTTTTTCCTGATAAGAGTGGAAATAAAATAGTCGTTTTCGCTTATGCAGATAAGAGTAATACATCATTTGAAACTGTGAAATTGTCAAGGGTCTAATTTTATGTGTGTACACTCACAATATCAACAAAACATTGTGCTTTGGTAAAATAAAGAAAACAATCAGGATGTATTACTGATGCTTTCTGCTGTCTTGGTCTCCGTTAATTGAAGCATGTCACAAAACTGAACCAAAACTCAGTGTATATACGTATTACTTGTCTCACAGGCATGAGAACTATATCTACAGAAAGCTTGAAATGTTAACTTTTAAACTAACCAATTCAAATTAAATACAAAAACTCTTATGTAGTCCACATTAAAGGTGCATTGCTCTCTAAAGCCGCAGCATTGAAATAGGCTATATATTTAAGGCCCCTCAAGAACATATTTAAGTAATTAAATTAATGTAAATGTGTGATTAGTCAACTAATGGATTAAATGAACTACTATAGCCGACTAGAAAAATCTTTAGTCGGGGACAGCCCAAATGGTTTCCATGGAGAGATTATGGTAAAGATTATATTATTGGTATTAATGAGCCAAGCATGACTAAGTAGCTAGCTATAAGCTATGTAAAGTCATATTCTTATTTCATATTTCATATTCATATACTGTACTAAATAAGGACCTGTAAAAAGCTACATTTATGGGGGTTTTAAACTCAGCTTTTAGAGTTAATACATGTCTTTAGTGGCTTTGATCCAAACACCAGATCATAAAAGTTAATTGACACTATGGAAAATATCAGCATTAGGTAAAAGCCTTTTACATTTAATTAAAGAACAGCTTGCCATTCCAAAGTCAAGAGTAGACAAGTAAGTTTGGGGTTTTAGTAACAAGGTTGCTTGATAACAACCCTTCCTGTTGTTGCTAGGCAATTGCTTCCTGATCAGGATCAAAAGACCCAATTTAAAAGTCTATATGATATTCGGACCCTGTATGTATAACTTTGGAATATTTTCATAGGATGGTATTAGGTGGAAATGATGGTTATCTTGCTAGTTTGTTCAATTAAATCTGATGAATTTGGCTTTTAACTCAGTAGGCCATAAACAATACTACAGGCTCCAATAAACATCATGCAAAATTCATCAACTTAATATTTTTCCCCTTTTAACACTATAAAAAAAAGAAAAACTCCCAGAAGAAATAATGCTTACCAAATATCTTAGCACAAGTATGAAAATGCATGTAAAACTCTTTGAAAATTTCCATGCCATCCTTTGATAAATTGCTCTAATAAAAGCAGAGAATGTGAGTCAATCTCCCAGGCATTTTAACACACTCACTTGTGGAAAAGCTCTGGAGAAGCACAGAAACACTTAGCCTTGAGAGGAAATGAAGCATGCATGAGAACACTACCTGAGACCAGGGGGAGCAGCACTCTGGGACTTTCACATGTTTGCTGGCTGCCATTTAAAGTCCTTGGAGAAACTGCTCATTTCCTTTTATCCGAGAGAGGTGACAAGGCACAGCCCAAGCTCTAAGAGTAAGACAAAAAAATAAAATAAATAACGAGGAGTAAGATGAAGAGTAAATAGAAAGTCATTTTTCTTACATTACCAAGTTTATCACACTGAGTTTTTTTTATCTCACAGACTGTGCAAAATGATTTTTTTTTTTGGGGGGGGGGGGGGGCTGTTTATTGGCCACCATTTGCTTTCCACTGGCATGGATTCAGGTCTGAAGTTATGTTCAGATAAGTCACAATGCAATGCAATTTAGATCAAAGGTGAAAAGTTAGCTCACACACTGAGGAAAGGCATCATCCATCATCTGCTCCTCTTTCTATTTCACTGACATTCTGCACTTTGCAGTAATGTCCACCACAGCTTTGGTTAAAAAACATTATATTTTCTCAGCAAGATTTATATCAGTTTTCTTCTTAAACCCTTAAACCCAGCAGTATCCCAGATATCTCCAATACACTCTTAATTACCCTATTCATCACTATGATTACAGTCAACATGGTTTCAAAATGTATCTTTACTTTCATACTATACTTTCCTGGTCTTATTGTAAATGATCCTTGGTGCATGTATGCCTTCTTTAATCAAAATGTTATGTAATTACTTTCCTGGCTGATGTCACCAAGCCCTCTTACAGTGTTTTTTTTTTTTTTAGCTTCTTCCTTAAACCTGTCATATAGCATATAGTGAGTACGTTTTACAATACAGTCAATTCTCGAGTCAGTCCAGTTATTTTATCATGCGACACTAACAACTGGGGTAACGACTCCTGAAAATTTAGCTTTACCATCACAGGAATAAATTAACTTTTAAAATATATTCAAATAGAAAGGAGTTATTTTAACAACCACACTATTACAAATGGTCACAGCTCAGCGGAGGCTATATTAAAATGGGTGATTATATGTATTAAGATCAGCCAAGAGACACCCACGGAAGATGCATTATATTAATCATTCCAAAAGAAGATGCTCCTCACACGATTCGGCCTGGGTAGATAATAAGGTAGCACAGAGAAGCAGGTAGAGCTAAATCTGCATCATTTCACTATGGGTGCAGACTTCACCAATCTCTGCGGGTCCGTTGCAGTGCATGACCATGTTTTAGATTGGAAGTGTAGAGAGAAACTATACCAACATGCAGAGGCAGGCCATGAAATTTTTATGTTTTACAGACATCTGTAGATTCCAAACCTCTGTATTCAACCAAGTAAGTTAAGAAAAAGAGAGTGAATGCCCCAAAGTGTTTCTACAATGCATATGTACTGTATGTAGGGTTGGTACTATTGCAAGTTTAAATAGCTGATTTAATATGAATAAGGCCTCAATGCATATATATTCCTCTACATAATTATAAAAATTGTTCAGAAATTCTGTCATTTGCTCATCCGCATGCCATGTCTTCAAAAAGACAAGAGATATTTTGACTGATTTTGGAGAACCGTTTTTGTCCGTACAATTAAAGTCAGTAGGATCCAATGACAATGAATAAATGGCAGAATTTTCAAACAATATCATTTTCACATGTTCCTATAACAGTAGACACTAGACACTGAAAAGTGAGAATTTGCCTGTAGAATGAATTTATAGCTGATGGTATCATAAACTAAACATATGCTTTTGCAGTAAGCAGCTTCCACACCATTAGCTACCAGTGTAAATTAAAAACAACTGCCACCAACTGGCATAACATTAAAAAAAATAGTGTATTTTTAAACTGGGTTAATAGAAAGTATTTTAGAGTTTAAAAAAATTATAATAAATTACCAAGACACTGAGTTTCAACCCTGTAGGCCTTTGTACGACTTTACTGTGAGAAACACAATCTAATTTCAGCCACTGATATTGTCAGAAAAATAATAAGCTGTATGGCAATGAGAATAGCTGCTTAGGGTTATATAAGAACATAACTACACAAGACTAATGTGTTTTTCACTCATACACGATAAGTAGAAGGCTGCAGCGAATGATTAGCCTGCAGTCATAACTCATTCACTGCAGCTGGATTACAGGAGGGACACAGACCCATTTAATCACACACTGATAAGACTAAACTGAAATAAAACCAAAAGAACTGTAGTGTTTTTTCTGTTGATTTGATACTTTTGCTACAAATACAGCAATAACTGCCTGTACATTTCTGAACGGCTCCCTGAACATCTGATAAAGCAAATTCCTTCTCAAATGGCTCTGTTCTTTTTACAAACATGGAAATGCATATATGGCTGTTTTTTCTTCCCCTCTACTGATTCTTCCCAGAAGAAACAGATGTCATGTACTAAAGATAGAAGAGGTAGACCTCCATCGGGTCTTTGGATGTTGGTGTCAGATGCTGCGCTCTTGTCCTCGGGGTACTTGGTTTGCATTGTAAATCACAAGAGGAACTTTTTGCCAATTCCTTCAGGTACAGCATCATTAGGTTTCCCCTCCTCCAATGACCACTGGGACCTCAGATGTGCGTCAATCAGTAAATGTTAAGACTTGCTGGGCTCCAGCTTCACTGCTCCAAATGATGCTTTCCAGCAATGAACTAGGCTAAAAATAAAAAGTGAGTGTGTGTGTATGTGTGTGTGTGTATGTGTATGTGTGTTTATATACATATACATATATGATATGTAAAAATGTAAAGCCTAAATGCACTATAAGTTGCTTTAGATAAAAGCTTCTGCTAAATGCATAAATTTAAATTTAAATTGAATATACCCTGTAGTTAGATTATTATTATTATTTTTTTAAGAAATTAATACTTCAGAATTGATGCGCTAAATTGACTTAAGTGCTATAGTAATATATATATATTTATATTTATATATATATATTGCAGTTTCAACAAAGACCTTAGGTAGCAAAACTGTTTTTAACATTGATAAGAAATGGTTCTAAGCAGCAAATCTGATTTCTGAAGAATAAGTAATGACTGCCAAAAATTCTGCTTTGCCATCGCAAAGTACATCTTAAAATAAATTAAAATAGAAAAAAGTTATTTTAAATTGTAATAATGTTTCACTGAACACACTCACAGTACAAAATGGATGGTGTTTGTAAACCCAAACTACCAACGTCAGACCATGTCTTGTTAAAAACAATCCCCATTTCACCTTGTCACATTTCAAAAGTATCAGTCATCGATCAAAAGCTTGTCATTCTGTAGCCATTCTTCGGGAAACCATGCAAAATATTCATGTAATCGAACAAAAGACTCTATAAACAGTCACGTCTGTGTCCTTTCTTAAGGTGTTTATTTACATCCGGTGCTGTCCCGGGAAGCCATTGTTCCTTACGGAGAGTTTCAAAAGAACAGAGGAGAAGATAATTTTTCATCTTACAGGAATTTTCCTGGAGAAGCGTAAATTACACAAGTAACAGGGGCATTACATCAAACAACTGAAAAGAGACACACGAGGGCTATACATACACTGCAGAACAAAAGGGAGCAAAAAGTGACTATGACACCAAACAAGGTATGGGTATGGTCAATAAGGACAACTATGGAGACAAACAAAGCACACAGCAAATGGGCAGAGTACACACAGGGAATGCGTGAAAATCAAATCACTGCTTGAAGCACCTGTCAAAGGTCACGCTGTGTCATGAATAATTAATTATGAGACAGTGCCTTCTCATGGGATGTCAATAGATAGGCTCTTCTTACACAGATGAAGACTACTGTCCACATACGTCACATTCAGTGACATAAAAACTCTGGAAAAACTAAATACATTTTAACGGTCACATTTTCAGTGATTATATTGCAACAAATTTTTCATTGTATGTGGAACATGTTGAGCCCATTAAGGTTAAAGATTAGAACCACAGTGTGCCTGAATGTGGTTCTTACAAATACACTAAAGACTCCCTTAAAAGCATTACTTGCTACCATAATGAGATGATGGCAAAAAAAAAAAAAAAAAGGCCTAATCTTTTTGTCAATGCTGCTAAAAAAACAGGATTGCATAAAGTATTCCACATTTTACAGACATCTCATATTGATATACAGGAAACAATCATCAGAAGATGCCCTGCAAAGCAACAAACCATGCAAGACGATTACCTCAATTATGCATATGCAAAAGAAACAATTTGCTTTATAGGTTATAAAAACATATTATCTTATTTTAATTCACAATTGGCATAACAAAAAAAATCCCAACTTACTAAAAATGTCTAACCTCTTTTTAAAAAGTCTATTCAATTTAGGACACATATGGAGCTAGCTAATATAAAACATACTCTGCCAAAATGTTATTAAATCATCCTGCCATATTTTCTCACTACAACACTGCTGAAATAGTTACCACATAGTTAATATTGGCTTGTTTAAAGTCCAAATGCTGTATAAATAATTGTTTATGATTGAAAATGTAAATATGGGGCGCTGCTCTCTATCCAGCTGTTCATTGTACATTGCACAAAAACTCATAAAATGGGCAAAATGCATTCAATCAGGGTGTGCTTTCGAGAAGCACTTTTAGCCACCTATGGTCACAAGTTCTGTCATTTTAGACTGAACTATCCCTTTAAGACCAATTAGGTTAACAAATACTACAATCTTGAACATGTTGTTTTGCACATCACTACTAATTAACCAACCTGGTGCAGACACCAGCATCCCATGCTGAGGAGCCGGGTACAAATCACAGCACCCACTCATGACCAGCCATGCAGAGTTGCACTTTTTCTTTCATGCTGAGTAATGAGCATGCATGAGATGTGACCAACGTAGATGAATTGGATAGATCAGTGGTGTGTAGAAACAGAAGAAGGAATAGTACACTACAGACTTGCAAGCATGTACGCATCCCTCTTCTCCCACACACACTGTCTGCATTACAAGCAGTTGGTAGGTGGCGAGATGCCACTGACGTCTACTCGTGGGTTGCTTAACTGTACGCCGTTTTTAACCTCTCTCTTTTCTCTTTCTCTCTCACTGTCCATTGACGGGGGAAAATGCAAAGATGAATAAATGGCAAGAGATGGTCTATATCCTTATGGTGCCAAAAGTCAGCTTTCAATATTTGTTTGTTTTTATTTTCTATGTTTAACTATGTTTTAATATAGCCCCAGATATCCAAATCATCAAGGTTGCCATAGTTATGGAGAGGCAATGGAAAAATACAGCAGTGGGGGAAGTGAAAAACATCTCACACAGGACAGGAGAAAAGATCAGTGCCACACTGTTTAGAATGCAGTAATGAGAAATAAATTACCCTCATTTAACATATGTCATGATGTGCTTTGTTGTTTTGAGAAACTGTCATAAGTGGTGCATTTGTTTGGAAGGGAATATGTTTTTTTGTTAAAGCCTAATATGCAAAGGAACACATTGAATATTGAGAAATTCAAATTTTTGTCTGGTTAATTAAGGTCAATTTGGTCCAATGTTGTTAGAATCTCATCATTCTTCAAAATATCTTCTACGTCAAAAGTCATATAGGTTTGGAACGACATGAGGGTGAGAAAATGATGTTCCAAACCAGTATGACTTTCTTTTATTGAACACAAAAGGTGAATTTTAGGTGACTATCCTGGCTATTCCTTTCCATTTATTGAAAGTGAAGGAAAAGAAATTTAAAGAACGTGAAGCTGTCAAGTCTATAAATGACAAAAATGGTAAAAAAAAAAAAATGGTACCGGTAAAAAAAAAAAAAATTATATATATATATATATATATATATATATATATATATCCATGTGACTTGTCCACTAAACAGCAAGTGTTATGAAGCCATAAGATAACTTGTGTAAAGAACAGATGGTAATTTGAAGGGATAGGTTACCCAAAAATGAAAATTAGCCCATGATTTACTCACCTTCAAGCCATCCTAGGTGTATATGACTTTCTTCTTTCAGACGAATACAATCAGTTATTAAACAATGCCCTGGCTCTCCCAAGCTTTATAATGGTAGTGAATGGGGATTGAGATTTTGAAGCCCAAAGAAATGCATCATCAAAATACTTTACACTGTTCCGGGGGGGAATAAAGACTTCCTAAAGTGATTGATGCAAGAAAGTTCACCGCGGCGATTGGCTTCATTTACGTTATAGCCGCGGATATGAGACCTTACTATTTACCATTCATTCTTTCATCACCATTATAGCTTACAGGGAATCCAAAGTGCACCCAAACACCAGACCTGTTGGTTATTGGAGGATCTTCTATTTCTGGTCTGTTAAATGCATTAGAAATTTTGCAACGAGCCTTCAGCGCGTGCTGAGTGAGCGAGCGCCATAGGGGCAGTTCACATATCGCGCCTAAAAACGCGTGGAAAACGTTAGGCGCGTCTTTCTTCTCCTTTCCCAAGCGCTCGTCCAGTTGCGCCCCTGAGGCGTCTGCCTTTGCTAAGCAACAATGACCTGCTCTCTCCATGAAGACATGGAAATTTCAGCAAAGGATAAATGGATTTGCAGCTCTAAAAATCGCTTGCAGTAGGCTAGCTCTGCTACTAAATTTATTTCAAAATTGCAATCCATATACAACTATGATCACCTGTTCCTTCATCTTGGCTGAGCTTTCAACGTTGTTACGGGAAAGGATGAAGCTGATTGGTTAGTTCTTGTCACATGACCCCTGGTGAGCTTGCGACATTCTGAAAAGTTGAGATGTTTTTACATTTTGCTGTATCTAAAACGTACTGAACCGTACCGAACCGAACCGTGACATCAGTGTATCGTATCGAACTGAACCGTGAATTTTGTGAACCGTTACACCCCTACTTGAGAGTGTCTTTGTAGCTGATGGCATAGGATGTAGGCAAAGAATAAGCTCCAGTGGGAAGTTACGAATGCAGAAGCACAGAGTAGAAAGCAAAACACCGGTCACAAATTAGAAATACAAAATGAGGATTTGTTAATTAAAATGTCTATAAGCTAAGCTAAAACTGGTTTTCCTTTGCTGTAAACAAAACTTGTTTCTCGCAAGAGTAGCATAGTCTCACCGCAGCTTCCCATAATACTGTACATAAAAACTCCCATAATAATCTCTAAAGCTGTTTACACTGTGAAATTAATATCTTACCTGCATTTGTACATCTTCACTTTGTTCTCATGAGAGAATTAGCCAGAGAATTCAGTCAGCCAGCGAGCGCAGTGACGAAACAGCTTGTTTCAGCGGTGACTCATCAGAACGTCATCAGAACTTGTGAAGTTTATACCGTTACACCAAGTAAGACATGTTCCTGGATCAACATCTTTTGATGATCCTGGATCAACATTATTGTCCAAAAATATAGACTTAACCTAATCCCTAACCCTAAACTTAACCCTACCAATAATTTATTCCTAAAATCAGTGGGAAATGATAGCTGATTAACAATTGTGTAGAAGCACCTAACCCTGATTGTAAGCCTAAAAACAGATATTTCCTGAAAAGTTATATCTCAATCTGATTGGTTGATGGGAATGTTGTTCCAGGATCAACAAGGATGTTGATCCAGGAACATGTTGTACTTGGTGAAATCATGCTCACATTATAAATATATATTAGTTTACAGGGTAAACTTGTCCATTTCACCCAAAACTGTTTGGTGTGATATGATTCCAAATTTAGTGCACTCCACCCCCCACCCCCACATCCTGCATCCTACAGTACATCACACATCGATTGGTACAGCAACTGCCGATGTGTATGGGGTCCTCCATGGAAGCAGAAGTGGTTTGGATGGTGGAGTATTGATAATCGGAGAGCTGAGAAAGAGTACTTCACCGCTCTCCCATCGTTTTGATGGTACTCCTGTCTGATTACTCATTTAGCCAATGACACTGATTATATAACACCATACTTTGCACTATGCTGCTCTTAGTTTATATCCATTGTGTTTTAGGGGTGAATCAATACCAAACCTCAGGCTTTGACATTAGAACTGCTTTGAAAGAATATGTCCACATGTCCATATATTGTACAGTTCAATTGTTTAGGGTAATTAAGATATTTTAAATGGTTCTGAAAGAAGTATGTAATGATCACAAAGGATTGATACTGTAATTAACAGTATCATTGTAAAATATATTTAAAAAATGTAATTAATTTTTGTGATGGCAGTTTTTTTTTTGGGGGGGGGGGGGTGATCTGCCAAACTGTGATGAAAACATCTTTATGTAGGAATTTCGCTTGCAAAATTCACAAATAACTGCAAAGAAATGGCAAATAAAACTGAATTAAGCCTAAAATTTAGTATTTTCCTGTAAAACACTCAAATATTATTTGCTTTGTTTACAGCTTCGAATTATTATTTTTTTTTTTTCATACCAAGGTCAGTTATTGAAATCTTTTAAATTAAAATCATTTTGGTGCATTTTTATTTTTTAACCACTATTACATATTATGTTCCCAGAGATCTCAAAGATACAATTCAAACTGTTAACTTCAAACAGTACTCCAAAACATCCACTGACCCAAGGTTTCCACCTTTAACAAGGCACTTCCATCAGCCTCTGAGGAGGACCTCTTCTTCTACAGGAGTCTTCCAAGACTGTCTAACAGGAAGGGAGAATAGGGATTTTCCCGCGTACAGGACGCTCAGGTCGATGTGTGATCTTTAATGAAAAAGCACTGCTGGACAGGAAGCTACAATTATACCTCCCCCTCTTCCAACGAACCTTAGGGGGAGGAGAGGTCCCTCTTCAGCATGAATCATTCACCCAGCCTGGGGAGGGATGAATAATTTACAGTCCTTACTGGGATCCATTGGCTGTATAATCACTATCATCTAATCCAAAAAACATATATCCTCAACCATGATTATTATTACCTGGAAAATGCACAGGGTCAGGCTTCAACTTGCAGTCTTGCAGGAGATATATAATTCTGATGTTTCAAACTTGATTAAACGGAAATAAACATACAGGCAGTGAACCAAAGGGATATTCATCTGGGAAAAAATAAATAAATAAAAATAAACAAAAACAGGCTCAACTCACAGGGATGGAAACCAATACAAAGGTCCTTAAAAGGATAGGCCATACAAAAAAAAAAAAAAAAAAAAAACTATAAATCTATTTGGGTGGTACACAAAATAAGATACTTTGAAAAAGCTGGGAACCAAATAGCATTGGAGCCCTCTGAGTTCCATTGTATGGACAAAATTTTGGTGCCAGAAAAGGCACAAATTCAGAAGATCATTATGATCATAATATTGTTTAAAGAAAGTCATTTTAAATGATCACATATTACTCACAAGCTAAGTGATCATGCTTGCCTCTGAAAAACACAACTGCTAGGTGGTTACTTCAAGGGATTGCTCACCATAAAAGAAATATTCTATCATCATTTACTCAGTCATTCCAAACTAATATGCAGTGTTGGGTATAGTTACTTTGGAAAGTAGTTAGTTAAGTTACAACGTTACCATCAATTAAAAGTAATCAGTTATGATACAGCGTTACCTATTCATAAAAGTAACGCGTTAGAGTACTCATGCGTTACCAAAAATTAAAAGCCGTTTGCAGTGGCTCACACATGACAGACACAGCCCCCGGCCCCTTTAAATACACCTAGAAGTCGTGACTCCCGACAATGAATAACGTCAGTCATCCGATTTAATTAACACTGCAGGATAACAATAACAGGAAAGACAGTCAGCAATCGGCTATTCCACATGGCGTTTTATTTATTTATTATCACAGAACATATTATTAATCAAAATTCGCACCTACCCAGCCCGGGTAGCCTAGGCTACTGTATATTATGAGCACCACAAGATAACTCCTGATTTTTCTTTAACTTTACATAATGCAGTTATCAAAGTACAAGTATGCTTACTTGTAAACACAACCTTAAATATGCTTGCAGATTTAAAACCATTTAGAAATGATGAACAACCAGCCAGCCAATGATCTAACAGAAATTAACAGCTGCCTGTCAAACAAAAATGATAACAAACCGAATTAAATCCTTCACTGCCACACAGGCAAATGACAAATCGCTTAATAGGCGAACTAATTATTATTAAAGTGTCACTCACAGTCACAAGCCTAAATTCGCTGTAACACAGTCCTCTTACATTTACTCTTCAAAGTAGTGATTAAAACGTAGCAGAAGCAGATTTTCGAAACGTTTGTCCGACAGTCGATTTCTTTTTCGTTGACAAATTGAAAATAATGTGCGTACTTCCATAAACCAAACGCTGTCCTCTCTGCTATCTTGCCGGGAGTTCGAAAAAAAAAAAAACCCCACACACACACACAGGGTCAGGCGCAGGGCACAGACGCATCACAGCCATTGACTTTACGATCACAGAGTTTCGGCTCCGCTGATACATCCGCAGGTGGCACAGTAGACCTAGGACTACTGTCTGACAAAAAGCAGGCTGCAGTCGGGATTTTCCTTTCCTTAAAATAACGGATTACTTTTTTTAAAAAATAACGAAGTTACTGATTACTTACGCACGAAACTAACGCGTTAAGTTACACATTTCAGGAAAAAAGTAATTAGAGTACTCTAAGGCGTTACTTTGTAACGCGTTACCCACAACACTGCTAATATGACTGATTTCTATAATCGAACACAAAAGGTGATCTTATGAAGAAACAGGGCTTCTTTCCATAAAGAAAAAGAAGTGAACAATGGCTGTCAAGCTCCTGAAAAACACAAAAGCAGTGTAAAAATCACCTTAAAAGAAGTCCATACAACTCAAGAACTAAATTCAAAGACTTACCAAGCTGTATGGTAACTTTGCAAGAGGAAAAGATGGAAAATGAAATCATTATTTAATGTAAATCTTGCAGAGTTGCAGAATAAGAAGCAGCTGGTGTCATTGACAATAAACCAACTTTCACTGTCATGCGTGCGCAAATGGGTTTAGAAGGACATGAGGATTAGTAAACAATGACAGAACATAATTTTTTGGGGGGGTGAACTATCCCTTTACGTCAACAAACAACCAAAAGCAAAATCTAAGATTTTGTTTACGACCTCAGCGTTTGACTACTGTATATTTTAATACCAACCTCCAAAAGCAAACTACTCGCAATCAGTTTGGAAACTGTGGTTGAGACATCATCTCAGAACTTTGTTTATGAAAAAAACTCACTGAATATGTTTCTGCCCATCTTGTACTTCTGGAATATCAAAGCAAACCTGTATGCACTTATGCGTTTCACATATTCATCCTGTTTGGACTTTGCTGGATCATGTTCTGAAAGATTTCTCACTTTCTCAAGTTCACAGACTAGACTTGCTGTTTGCCAATGCCTATTATATCACTCTGACTGCACCATTCAGTCACACACACATGCAAAAGCACAGTCAGACAAGGCGAAAAATCCAGCGAGAGCTTCACGCCTCCTTATAGTGCCTCGATCTACCCTTTATGCATTTGTTCTATTCCTGAAAAAAAAGGAAGCTTATGACCCAAGAAATCTTATGTAATATAAACATTTCAGGGTAAAAAAAAATGGTACACTTTTGCCTCGAGTTCAGATCGTTCAAGTATATATACTTCTCTCTTAATGCTGAATTTAATCCATTATTCACTACATCTGCACCCTTTAAAAAAGCACAAGCAAAGCCATTTGATCTGGTTTGGAGTTGTTTTGCAGGTGTTTCCCAGTTTTAAACTCTACTGCAGCAAAATAAAGAGTGCTTGAGAAAGAGTGCGATATTTTGTAAAATAGTTTAGACTAATTGCATTTGAATAAAACTCTACCAGAAAAAGCTACAAATGCATGTGTAAAGCAAACACAGACCTGTTAATCTATAAAGCAAAATTTTGGCTTTGCCTCTGGCAACCTACACATCCTCATTGTCAAAAAATCTGTTACCTAGGCAACAGGATCACGACAATAAGGCCATGTTAGGGTAGAAACAAACGTAGCGATAGCAGAGAGTGGGGGTTGGATCGGTGAGACACATTTACGTAATCACAAACGCTCCTACTGTACTGATCCTCAGTGCCATCTCCACGGAAACACTCTGAAAAGCGCAGCTGCAGTTCCTTCTGTCCATGGCAGTGTACAAAGCACATATGGAACATTTGGAATTTTTGAATGTCCCTGAACATGAAACCGGAGAGATTTTGTAGTTCTCAAAATAGACCATGTTGTGAATCGTACGTCAACTGCTATTTCTGGTAATCAACAAGAGATCTCATGCAGTAAGCAACAATTTTGCATGCTTTCGACCAGGGTTATTATAGTTAACTAAAACCATGAAAAAAAAGAAGAAGAAAAAAAAGATTTTCAGTAATAAAAAACAAACAAACAATTACCTGAAATAAAAATAAACTTGTTACTAATACATTTACTAATACTTTATACATATCATGACTGTGTGTCAAGGACAACAAGTCTCTTAAAATAAAATAAAATTATATATATATATATATATATATATATATATATATATATATATATATATATATATATATATATATATATATATATATATATGTGTGTGTGTGTGTGTGTGTGTGTGTATAAAAGAATTACACTTTAATTACACATTAATTGTGTACACAATTACACTTTAATCATTTTAATTATCTGGGGATGGATCTTTTCAGGTATATAAAACATAATATGAATATAGAACATAATTTACTAATTTCATACTTAAAAGCCAAAATGTTTGAATTTTTTCCCATTTCATTAAATTTTTTTACAAGTTGTTAGTTAGGTTTATACCACATTTTGAGTTTTTTCCTTATTTCACCTACAGTGCACCTTGATAAGGCACCGTAATATTTCACTTTTTTAAACAATTATACATTTCATATTACTACAAAAACTATTTTCCTGTGCTCTGCTGGATGCAAAAGCTAGAAATGAAAGATCACATTATAGCCACACCAAAGTGAAGGTTCGTAAATCAAAACTTGCGTAGAAGTTTTAAAAACAGCAAAACTGCTAATTTGTTTCTATTTATGTAACTTTTCCAAACAACCAGCCTGTGTTTTCTTGTATAACTGCCAGCTGGAATCACTTAATATGCAGACTTCAAACTTCATTTTGCTAATAAATACAGCATCACGCCATGTCTTCACCAGGCACAGAACAAGCTACAAGCAATTCTGTCTAAATCATTTCTTCCATATTAATGTGAGTTTTTGCCCACACTGATGTCACCTGTGCAAAATATATTGCACCACACAGCTGTATATAAAAAAATAAAATAAAATAATAAAATTGGCCTCATTCTTAGAATGTTCAGCATTTTGAATTATGATTTGTATAGTTATGATTTTTCTTGCATGTATTTGCATTCTGTTTGGTCTTCTCTTCCAGCAGCATTTATTTTACACCAAAAGCCTACTGAAATCTTCAACAATATACTTCTGCTGTTTTGGAAATGCAAATCTTGCAACATGAATGAAGTTTGTTACGCAGTGTTAGAAAAATTGCATATCACAGTTTGTTTTCTCTGAAGTAAATTCTAGAACAACAAGAAAAGTTCCTCAAAGTACTTTGGGCGCTCGCTGTGGTGAGTGTTGTCAAGGTTTAGTGTCAAGAGTGAGCATTGCGTTGGGTTATTTTGGTGTTTACAGTGATTCATAAAGCCCTGGTGTGTAATAATTACTGAGATGCATTACAGTTGTGTACAATTTCACGTTTCTGCTGTTGTCTTCTAGATGCCACTGTTGTTTTATTGACCTTTTGTGTCTGACTTCACTCTCTCTTTCTCTAGCCCTTGTTCGCGTTCACTCGGCTCCTCTCCAGATCACTCATCAAATAAAAACTTTTACCTCCGAAACTTGCCATCTCAAAGCCAGCTAAAGTTTCCAGTATCAGATAGCCTCAGCACTGTGCGGAACTCAATATTGGATTGAACATTGAGCTCTGAGAAGCGGACCGTATACCTCAAAAATAATGATCACCATTTCATTTTTAATAGTTCTTTGACAATCTCTAGGCAAGTGAGAAGACTCCATCATTGATTTAAACAAGCACTCTGTCTGTGTATGGGTGTGGATAACTCTAGCTAAGTATAAAATGGCTCTCTGCACTGCAGGCTAATGGCTTTCCAAGCCTAAAATATTGGGCCATATTTCAAATGGAGAGTAATTTCTGATGTTATTCTGTGTAATTGGGAGAGGCGGTGGCTGGAGTCAGCACTTATGCATTTGTTCCATCAATAGAAGCATTATATTGCTGACAGAGAGATCCACACTTTACAGAAGCTTCTGGATACAGTAACTACACTAGAATTCATGGGTCAGAACATGGAATTCTATTCTTTACTGCCCGAAGAAAATGTGCAAAATTATACATTTTAAGTGTATAAGAGCTTGATAACTTAAAAGGACATTTTTGCACTTTATTTACTGTTAAAATGTGCATATAGGCTATGCACATGTCCTGTATAACTGAACTGAGCTAGTTTCATAATTTATGAACTTTGAATCACTAACGCAATTATTGAACTAAATTGAGCTGAATAATGACTGAATAATTATATTCTAGAGCTGCTTTACAGCTTAACATTAATAATATTATGTCCTGTTAATTAATGTGGCACATGCTTTGAAATAATCTGTACTTTATTCATGTGCTACATTCAAGGATACAAAAAGTTCTGAAAATTCAAAAGAAAGGTAGATTATGAATTCATAAATTTATTTTGCCTACAAAAGCAGGCCATACATATTTTAAACATTCAAATAAATGCATAGTATTTTCAAGAAATTAAAAGTGGAAACTTGTTAACAAAAGTATGAGCTAGTTTACTTCCAGTGGTAAGTGCCTTGCTGTGACTGTGATATTTGCTTTGTTGTAAAAAAAAAAGGGTCAAGATTAAATTATTTTCCCTGACAATCAGCATTATTATATGTTCTCAATAGAGCATAAGCTGTGTTGAATACAGAACACAAATTAGATTTTTCCAAATAAGCTTCAAATTTAAAAAAAGTGAACACCAAATAGAACAGCTGTGCATTTCAGTTTTTAACTTGGTACATCATGTACACATCTTGGTCTCTTTTTATTTGGTCTTCTGTCTCAATGAATAAAACTGCATACTAATGCAGAATCAGATCTTTCTTTAGACATACCATTTCACTGATGTGCCTACAGCCAAAACCAGCCAATGCTACGACCTAAAGACCTTGTTTACAGCACAATCGCTTTTAATGGAGGTGTATAATCAAATATAGAGACAGGAAGAGAGGAAAATACAACATGATGGTATCTATCTAGAAGATATGATGGGTTACAGCAGCTCTCCATGTGAATGTCACACTGGATTTCTTATGAGTCCATGGCTGCCTCATGGATTTTGACACCAACACAGTCCATTTCACATACATTCTGACTCCTATCAACCACAGCAGGAGTTTGGCTTCTGGTCATCATAATTGTGAATAAAAAGATTTCCATACTGTACATAAAGCTTGGGAACTTTGTGAAGAACTGGATATCTTCGGCTGTTTGGCCTGTCTGTGTATAGAATGTTAGCATCATTGTTTTGTATGCATCTAGAACGTACTGTGTAGGCACTTGAGTGTCTCTGGGTTCATGAGTGTTGACATCTGCTGCTTGAGGTAAACTGTTTCAGTTGCACAGTATGATCATAGTGCTTCTAATACAATACAAAAACATAAGCCACTGCAAAATACAGCTAAACCTATTGCTTTAAATAGTTAACAATGCATTTTGGTGTGTAAATATTCTTTAAAAAATACTGAATTAAAAAAAAAGTGTGTAGCTGTGTTTTTGTAATGATTTGTGACATTTAATAGCAATTTATGTTTAAAAGTAAACTTTTTTTTCCCAGTGCATATATTGCAAAATATAATTTTGCGATATACAACAACAATAAAATATATCTTTAATTAATAGGTGCTATAATAAAATTATTGTTTTACAAAAAAATAAAATAAATATATATATATATATATATTTATATATATATATATATATATAATTAAATGGAAAAATGTAATGAATAATTATAATAAATCAATAATTTAAAAAAAAAACATTGTTATTCGGATTTGTAAATATAATGTAAAAGTAAATAATAATAAAACAATCTAAATGACCTAAAAAAAAAAAGTAATTGGTTGTTCAGATGGATAAGTAGCTTGTAAATAAATAAATCTCCGGCACAAGCTGTTGCCAATTTATTACTTACTGTGAAAAATGTACCTCTTTCCTTTGATATCACAGATCCCAAAAGTCTGAATGTCCAGACGTTATGATGATTTATTCATTCTTTTAAAAAATGCCAGTGTAAACACATTAAATCATAGCAACAGCAATACATTTTAGTTAAGTTTTCCTGACTAAAAGTACTACCCAAGATGCATATTCATACGCTAACTTTGTTTGTAGAGAGAATCCTTTCAGTAAGTGCCACATACCTGCCGGCCCAGGCTCTGAACTGGCAGCATAACAAAGCAGATAAATCAGAGGCGATAGAAGAGGTGGGGGGATGACCAACGGCACTTTGTAATGACTTCAACCAACGCAAGAGGACTGAAGACTGTTAGT
Organism: Carassius gibelio; assembly: GCF_023724105.1. Taxonomy (NCBI): domain Eukaryota; kingdom Metazoa; phylum Chordata; class Actinopteri; order Cypriniformes; family Cyprinidae; genus Carassius; species Carassius gibelio. The sequence goes on from NC_068381.1 coordinate 6,195,466, forward strand.
GGCACACTTCCTCACATATACAGGGAGGGTGACAGATACTGGAGGGGATTCTCAAATAAATATTTAAGCCTGTATAAGATCTGGTGTCTTCATCTCAAGTGACAGTTAGAGACAGTGTGACATCAGTTCATTTTCAGTGATGAAATCTGAAATTTTGAAACATCCTTTTACAAAAACCTTTGCCTTCTGGTGACTGACCTATATTTTAAGAATTTCAAACAATGCACACATAGCTGCAGTTCCTAAAACATTATCATTTGCTGATAACTTCATCACTGCTGTAAAAAAAAAAATGTTTCTTTCCACTTTAAACATGGCACAGAAAAACAAAACACTCCACATTCAAATAGTAATACAGGCCCGTAGGATCTGCCCTGGGATGAACCCTGAATTCAGGCCAAAACGAATCACTTCAACAACAATTTCCTCTGATAATTAGTTTCACAACAATGCTGACATGAGAATATTGTGTTAAAGTGGATGGCTTACAAAAATATGCTCTCCGTTATGTGATTAATAGTTTTTAATTAATGATTTTGAAATAAAAAGCTAATTAAAATCACTCATACAAAAATCAGAGGGAAACATTCTGCAATTCGAATTGCTGTTTGGATTTTCATTGATATCAACATTAAAGGAGTATTAGAGGAAAATATGTGAAATCTAGATTACAAAACTAGCATTAAATGTTCATTGAGGTAAAACATTTATGCTTTGGCAGCACCATGAAACATACTTAATCTTCACATTGAGAAGAAAACAGTACATTTTCAATCACAGCAGCAGCAATTCACTGAATAATGGGGAAAAAAAGTGTTAAAAGGAACAGTTCACCAAAAAAATTAAAGTCAGAGGACTAATATTTTAGCAGTAGTCAACTGTATCACAACCAAGTACTCAAAACTGGCCTGCAAATTAAATTGTTGGTGTGTTTGCGCCACTACCAAATTAGCATATTGTTTTGTGAATTGTGCAAAACAATGCAGACAATGCAAGCAATTAACAATGCTATCATCAGTGCAATTTATTCTTAATGAATTCCCCACTTTGTGTCTTGCAGATTTTAGTATTTCAGTAAATTCATTATGTAACAATTTTCCTCATGTCAGCAAGACGTAGAGCAATTATGAACAACATGATCAAGTTATCATTCAACAAACCTGCAGGGATTTGGGTTCAAGACTCTTGATTTGAATGCGAGTGGTTTTTCAGAACATATCATTATATGCATGACTCAAAAGACTTCTAATGAGCGACCAGAGTAACCAGTGGAACAAAAGGACCCATACTCACGCTGGCAGTACTTTATTCTCTTGGCATTACTGATAAACAGAAGAAGAAGAAGGTAATGTCAAAGCAGAGGGTGGCATATGAAAAAGCAGAAATTTTATTTGCATGACATATGGCTAATCAGAACACCATGACATTTTGCTGCTGTCTGCATTCTTTTTTGAATTTTGCTGCAGGGCAGGTAAACTGCTCGCTTCCAGGAATTAGATGATCTGAGTCTTTGTTAAGGTGTGCCAGGACTGCTAACTTTTAAGTTCAACTGGTACTGTGTTTTTATCATAAAATGATGACAATTATATGGCTATTGGCAGCAAGAAAAAAAAAACTAAACTTTTACTCAAATTCTGAATGGATTATATTTAGCCTAGAACGTGCAAACAACCCTTTCCCTATAATTACTGAAAAGGTGTCATTGCCATTCCACAAATTTCCTTTATAAAAAATGATCCTCTTATTTACATTGTGTTACAGTGAGAGGATTTACAAGTGTTCAGAACAAGATCGCCTTGAGTGAATTCTGACTCATTTGAGTGGAATGGCCAATCAGAGGTGTTCAAGAATGAAAAGATATGTCTGTGATTGGCAACATTGCTCAACGCTACAAAAACACATTGTAAATAGAAACTTTTTATGTTCTCCCGAGCACAAACACAAATATGAACTGGAGCGTTTGACAAATCTGTTTCACCAATATCCTGATATTACATTTCAACTTAGAGTGCTTGACTGCATGAGAAAATGGACTTGTGGCATTAGAGAATGAGAAAAATGTCAATTGCATGAGCATCACGCTAAAAGCGTCTCTCCTTATGTCCTTTTATCCAGTATATTATGACATACATGAAATTGCACTGCATGAATGGCCAGCTACAGTAGAACCTATTCAAAAAGAAAACCTGCAGTGATCTTCAACATGGTAGTCAATAACAACCATTGATTTACAAAGTGCTGTGTCTCTGAACTCACCCGTAAGACAGCTTCAGGCATTCAAATGCAAAATGTGTTGGTTTGTCTTTAGATTTAATAAAGCTAGCTTGAATAATGTGCTTAGCATCTACAGCAACTTTGAAAGATGATAGCACATGCATCACGGATAGCTGCTTTAAAAGTTAATGATGAGTATAATGAGGCTAGCTAATGAAGGCTCATATGCAGGGGTGTGTGTGTGTGTGTGTGTGTGTGTGTGTTGATTCATTCATGAAATAAAGAATACAGACTATAATTAATATTGACTTATTGAATTTTGCTTGCACTTCTGTAACAGAATCTTCTGAATTTCTTGCTGCCAAACATCCTCTGGCTCAGCCTGCTACAGTAGCCATGCCCCAAACTCTCACTATAGGCTGGGCAGAGAGATCCAAATATACTATACACAATTAGAAACGCAACACTTTTGTTTTTGACCCGATTTTTCATGAGCTGAACTCAAAGATCTAAGACTTTTTCTATGTACACAAAAGGCCTATTTCTCTCAAATATTGTTTACAAATCGGTCTAAATCTGTGTTATTGAGCACTTCTCCTTTGCTGAGATCATCCATCCACCTCACAGGTGTGGGCTATCAAGATGCTGATTAGGCAGCATGATTATTGCACAGGTGTGCCTTAGGCTTGCCACATTAAAAGGCCACTCTAAAATGTGCAGTTTTACTGTTTTCAGGAGGTCAGAAAACCAGTCGGTATCTGGTGTGACCACCATTTGCCTCGCACAGTGCAACACATCTCCTTTGCATTAATTTGATCAGGTTGTTGAGTGTGGCCTGTGGAATGTTGGTCTACTCGTCTTCAATGGCTGTGTGAAGTTGCTGGATATTGGCAGGAACTAGAACATGCTGTCGTATACGTCGATCCAGAACATCCCAAACATGCTCAATGGGTGACATGTCTGGTGAGTATGCTGGCCATGCAAGAACTGGGATGTTTTCAGCTTCCAGGAATTGTGTACAGATCCTTGCAACATAGGGCTGTGCATTATCATGCTGCAACATGAGGTGATGGTCATGGATGAATGGCACAACAATGGCACTCACACACAAACTGCAGTCAGGTTAAGACCCTGATAAGGATAACGAGCATGCATATGATCTTCCCTGAGACAGTTTCTGACAGTTTGTGCAGAAATTATTTGGTTATGCAAACCGATTGTTGGAGCAGCTGTACGAGTGGCTGGTCTCAGACGATCTTGGAGGTGAAGATGCTGGATGTGGTGGCCCTGGGCTGGTGTGGCTACATGTGGTCTGCAGTTGTGAGGACGGTTGGATGTACTGCCAAATTCTCTGAAACGCCTTTGGAGATCGCTTAGGGTAGAGAAATGACCATACAATTCACGGGCAACAGCTCTGGTGGACATTCCTGAAGTCAGCATGCCAATTGCACGCTCCCTCTAAAATTGCAACATCTGTGACATTGTGCTTCGTGATAAAACTGCACATTTTAGAGTGGCCTTTTATTGTGGCCATCCTAAGGCACACCTGTGCCATAATCATGCTGTCTAATCAGCATCTTGATATGCCACACCTGTGAGGTGGATGGAATTTCTCGGCAAAGGAGAAGTGCTCACTAACAGATTTGTTAACAATATTTGAGAGAAATAGGACTTTGAGTTCAGCTCATGAAATTGGGGCAAAAACAAAAGTGTTGTGTTTATAATTTTGTTTAGTGTACATACATTGACAAGCAAGTAGGACGTCCTATCAATGCATTAGGACAGAAAATTGCCTATAATAGCTTTACACTAAAGCCCCTAATTATTTTTGTACTAGCATTTGTCAAATGGCGATGGGAAAATATGTGAATTGGAGTAAATAAATGTCTTTTTTATTTTTACCATTATTGTCGTAAAAGGTCCTTTACAAATAGGCCTACTTGATAGTACAAACTACAATAACATGAAAATGTGCAATGCTAGGGTCATTATGTAAACCTGTAAAGTGGTGCGTTTGTCCAGTCAATGGCATTGATGCAGCAAATTATGCAAATAAGAATGTTTAACCGGAGTTTAGGGATGTACAGTGTGAAACGTCTGTTTATGAAAATGCAGGATTGATTTATTATCCTAATCGGTAAAATGATGAACAGTGTGAAACATGGTGCAAGATAATATAGGATCCCAAAATGACCCAGGATTAACTATTCCAACTATTCCAACAGAATGCAGCAAAATATCACTAAGCTAAAACTGTCTGTTTATATTTTCTCTCTCTCCTCCACTGCTCATAAGAGACCTTTCAATAAAAAATTATTGTCTCCATCATCTGATATGTAATTGAATTTTGTGGATGAACTATGATGGAAATTCAAATTCATGGAAAAGATGAACTATGTGAGATTTTGTTTTTGGAGGTGAACCGCTTGTTCATTTTACCTATGTTACTGGAAATGGAAATGTTCAAAAAAATACAAATAAAACTGAACTCATACATAAAAGTATGCATGCTTATGAAAGATGTGCTCACAGGTTTATATAATATAATTATTGACTGGTACAGAACCAACAGCACCCATGCAACTATTCCAGCTTAAGTTTGATGCCCACAAGAGCCCTTATATTCCCTCTGCAAACCCACAGGGGTCAGGTGTGTGTGTGTGTGTGTGTGTGTGTGTGTGTGTGTGTGTGTGTGTGTGTGTGTGTGAGAGGGGTACTTGACAGCTGGAAGCGCAGCCCATATTAAATATGGATGTGAATGTGAAGAGCAAACTTCTTGGTGTAATATTGCAGCAAATCCATCACACAGGCAAAAAGGCAAGAGTACCACTGTTGTTTTCCCAGCAGTCATAGACTGTGTTAGTGAGATTGAGAAGAGAACAGTTTGGTCCGTTTGAGTGAAGGAACAACACTGACTTAATTTAAGAGCGCACAGCAAAAATAATGTTACACATTAGTCACATGCAGTGCTTTAAATGGCCCAAAAGAGGTGCCGGTACTCTATTATAGCCTAAAAAAAAATATATTTTCTGTTTTTTTGTTTTTGTTTTTGTTTTTGATGACTCCCCTCATCCCCTGAGGTAACAACAATTATATTGAAGGGGTTTTATATACAGCAGTCAACAGGCGCCCTTAATAATAAATCCTTTTTATTAGTTTGTGGATTTGCCTGAGCTAGAAAGAACTACTGAACATAAATAAAATATGCAAAATGATTTTTAAAAACTCCCGAACTGACTCAAATGATTCGCGAACCCGCTACGAACTCTCGAATTGATTCAAATGATTTGCGATCCCCAAACTGACTCAAATGATTCGCGATACCGTTCCGAACTCCCAAACTGACTCAAATGATTCGCGAACCCGCTCCGAACTCTCGAATTGATTTAAATGATCCGCGAAGCCGATCCGAACTCCCGAAATGTTTCAAATGATTTGCGATCCCCAAACTGACTCAAATGATTCGCAATCCCGCCCCGAACTCCCAAACTGACTCAAATGATTCGCGATCCCCAAATTGACTCAAATGATTCGCGAACCCGCTACGAACTCCCGAACTGACTCAAATGATTCGCGATCCCGCTTCGAACTCCCAAACTGGTTCAAATGATTCACGCTGAACTCCCAAACTGGTTCAAATGATTCACGCTCCATACTCCGAACCTGGAAGAATTAGGAAGCGTGCATTGTGAAGGGCGCTCTGAAAAGCGGCAGCGCATGCAAACGATTAAAACCTCTATTAAAACAGATGTCCAAATGAACTTACCAGTACGCTAAAATCACGTTCTGGGCGCACGGAGAGGTGGCGGTACGCTCAAGAGCTATATTTGGAAGTGGCGGTACTGAGTACCGGTGCCTACTGGTGTAGCAGTCGATTCTGAATCCCCTCGGAATGTCTGTTCCCCTTTACGCAAACATACTACAATTCTTGCGTAGTTGCCGAGTTACTATCATAGACAGTAAAAGACGTACGATCAGAACTAGCGTGCGCAAGAAGCGTGACTGGATGTACGGCAAATCAAATAGTTCAAAATACCGTCCTAAATCTTAAACTTGAATAAATTTAGAGAGGTTTTTCAACTTGAAATGTAAAAACATAAGACAAAAATAACGGAACAACTGCAAGATGAATAATAATAAAAAAAAGAACATAAACGCGAGTGTGAGAATCAATTTACTGCAGTGTAGCAAGAAATTTGTCCCGTTTTTGCTTTCCTTATGTCCAGGTGTGTTTGGTGTATTTGAATACGGGAATGTTGCCAAATCCGCAGAATTTAGGCTACTTTGGGAAAATGTTTGCTTAACTATTTGGTTGGGTTTATTCCACCGACCTGGCAACCCGAGGGGAAACAGACTTTCCGAGGGGAACAGAATCGACTGCTACACCGGCCCACTTAAAGCACTGGTCACATGTTTTTTTTTAGATTGTGTAGCTTGTATTTGCAAAAGAGAGTGGCTTCTTTAGATCTGTACAAAATGCTTTTTGAAGAAGAAAAGGCATATTTTGAATTTCCAAACAAGCCTAGAATCAAATCCAAAACAAATTATAATACAAAGTGTATGAGCTTTATGGAATCATTTTATGATACTCGTATGGAGCTTTCACTTTTTTGAAGCTTGAAATCTTTAGTCCCCTGCTATTGTAATTGCATGGAAATGAAGATTTTTTTTTTTTTTTTTCAATTTTCTTCTTTGGCATTCTGTCCTGGAAAATCATGTAATTAATATTTAGCAGATGTTTAGACTTTCATTCTGATGGCACCCTTTCCTTGCAGAGGATGCATTGGTGAGCAAGTGATGAAGTGCTAAATTTCTCCAAATCTGTTGTGATAAAGACATCTTGGATGGCCTTAGGGTGAGCACATTTTCAGCAAATTTCCTTTTTGGGTGAATTATTCCTTTATGTTAGAGAACATCTGCTTGTTTAATGTCCTTAGTTAAACGATGTGTGTAAACCAAGTGTTTTTGTGCTGAAAACAAAACCTTTACAATTTCTGTAAGTTTTGACAGGAAGTTTGGCATTGATAAGAGAAAGTTAGCAGTTGTTTATGAACTGGAATGTTGCTTCTGCCTTTTATGAAGGGTAAAAGTGCAGTTATTTTAAACTTTGGGTTGTTGAATACTGGACAGATTACATAAACAAGTCAAGCCAATCAAGTCAGGTTAAGACTACAATCAAGCCAAGAAATTTTTTTCAGCCAGGTGGTTATACTGTAAGCCCTTGTCTTATCTCCTTGTATTTACAACGTGATCAAGTGAATGGCTGCAAAATTTATTTGGCACAAATCATCAATGCATATTGCATCTGCAAACAATTGATGTTCAAAAAATAAAATAAAAAAAGAATTTTGATTCAGATTCAAATTATTTTTGAAATCTTACCTGTATATTGTCTTAAAGCTTCTGTCAAGAAAAAACAATCCAGTAAATCTAAAAAGCAGTTGGCCTAGCAGCAAAACAAACACTTACTAATATGAATACCTTTATTCTCTGAGGTCATTTGCACTAACAGTATCGCCATGGATGGTGGTAAATAGGAAATATCTCTCCGCTGGTTGCCTCTGATCTTCCTTTTGACCTATAAGAATAAAGTACTTCAGGGAGCTGTGATAAGCAGAAATATTGTATAGAAGGGAACAGAAATAATACAAACCATAAAATATGCAGAATGTGGAGAAGCATCCATTAAACATACTATATAAGATTATATGCACATGCATGTTAATACATATAAAATTTTTATACAATTGTACAGAACAATGTGCACATCTATAAATCTTCTGCTTACTTATTACTTTATTTTGTAAAGTACATTATACATAAATATACATTGAATGAATATATGAGTGAATAACAACTTGATATTATAAATGCACTGAAGTGACATCTCTTGAGATGTTTTAACCAGTGAGCATGTTGTGTACTTGTTAGCATTACAAAACAATTCTTTTCTTTGTATATTCATTGAAGCCAGATCTGTCAGATTTAAATCTGAAAAGTACAAAACTGCATTGGTGACAGTAACAACAACCACAGTATCTGTGATATTTCACATTTCTATGTTATAAACACCCACGCAAACATACAATGAAATGAAGTCTCCTTTTCCAACATAAGCCTCAGTAACCTCTAGAGATCTTCCCCTTTCCATCCACTGACACCAGATCCAGCACACTGGCCAAGACAATGATTTCCTGTCACTCCAGCTCTTCATCACATCCTAAGAGAGGTGCTAATGCCCCTCTAGATACTGATAAATCTGAGACTGTGATGAGCTGTAATATCTAATTTCATCTCCAGCAATGACTGCCAGCCAAAAGATTTAAAGATCCAGGATTTAGCATATTTAAACTAGTTGAAGCAAGTGCCTGATACACATGATCCATGTCCAAAATACATTTAATTTTTTTTTTTAATGTCTCTGCGGTAAGAATGATGTATAGTAGAGTTCAAAAGCCCACCACATACTATGAAATTTAGAAAGTACTTACATAAAATATGAAAATTGCATACCCATGTGAATAAATAATTTCACTAATAGCTACCAAATATTAATGGAGATTTATTTTGCTGATTAGATTTTGTTCCATTAATGCATTCATGTAATATTTAGTAGTCATGACAAGCTACATTAATCATATTGCTGGTTGGTGATTGTCTACCAAATGCAGAAATGTAATGTCAGACGTGGTGTCCAGTTATTCTTCAGAGATGCTTGTCAGTTGTCTCGCTATGTTTGGTTTTGGAAGGAAGAAAGCTGTTGCATGCAGATTATTTTAGGATTGAGAATAATAAGATTATTTCTGCAATTCAAATGTGTGTACATTCAAATGAGATACTCTGTAGATGCTCTTTGGGAGTTGATGCCAATCAACCTCACACACAACAATCGCTGTCTGTGTCCTCATGCATTGCAAATACCATAACTGCCACCAATCTGTCTTTGAATCAGTAATGTGATGTGATTGGTTAATGAATTTAAGCATGTATTTGGTTTAGGTACATGAATGTGCTTCAATTATTAATGTTCAAAAAAGTATGCTACCATACTATTATAATGTTTACTGGGCAAAATATCACAGATTTTGTAGTATTAGTGCAAATGTTCAGTATCCATAGATTGCTATATTTGTGCAGCATACAACAGAGCAAAGAATACTGTCACACAATGAAGTGTTTAACTTGACACTTACTTCAATGGGCAGAATAAACGTGGAATTACAGCATGATTTTTAGCAAATACTTTGTTCCCTAATTTAATCATTTTTTACATGAAATGGAATTATTCAGATAACGATATATTAAATTGTATTATTCAGTAAGAGGTGCCATCAAATTTGATTAACATGCTCAAAAACCTGACTGCATCTGTTTTTCAGGCAGGTCTTTGAAAAAATGTTTCCTAATTTTTTAGATTGGGAAATTCTGACTCATCTATCAAACAAGATTGGTTTTATGGAACAAATTGTTTTTGAATGCTGCTGAATCAATCCAAATACAACCTGTTTTTCATTGTTGCCTAATGTATCCCTCATGTGCTCAGATACTATAACTCTATTTGCACATTTATGTTTTTATTTATTTATATTGGAATAAACATGCAATGTCAGTATTCATCAATTAAACATCTGTATTTTTAACTGTGAAAACTTTCACATTTGGGGAAAATATAAATAAAAATATCCCACCAGAAGTTAAATATGATCTCTGACATAATGTGACCAGGATGAAGTACACTGTACTATCCATTTTGCTATTATTCCAAAATTTGAATATAAAAATAAACCTCCTATCTAAGAAAAAGTAAATTATTAATAGCTTCCATGAAACATCAACAGGAGGGAGTTTTTTCTATTTTTTAAATTTTTTATTGAGGAGCTTTACTTCTCCCAGCACCTGTAGAACTTTTGTTTTCGAGTTCAGTAATGAATGCGTCAGAGCAACACTGCTGGAACAGATCCCTACGGATCATAACCCAAACCTGGACGTGTTTTCAAACTCTCACACATGCCGGAACGTCTTTGATTCTCTCCTCCTGTCTCTCTATCTTTCTGAGTTTGCTCTGGAGCTCTCTTTCTCTCGAACACTACAACCTAAACCAAATTTCTCTCTCTGCTTGTTTTTGACTCACTAGCCTCATCTACCTATCATTATACCTATCTACGTATCATCCTCTCTTTCTAATACCAGCAGCATAAATTTATCATGCCAGCTAATTTCATCAAGTTGATTTCAGTCTTGTACAATTAAAATGTATCATCAGAATCAAGCATTGTATCATCACACAAGCAAAGTCATGTGGCATTAATGATTTAAATTATGGGCTCTGTTATAAAACCAATTGAACTGCCTACCTAAAAAAAAAAAATCATTTTAAGGAGATTACAACACTTAAAAAAAAAAACATTCTACATTCTTAAAGGAATAGTTCACCCAAAAAAAAAAAAAAAACAGAGCAGATTTGGAATAATGTAGCATCACATCGCTACATTGTAAGTGTTTGAGTCCTCTGTAGTGAATGGGTGCCATCAGAATGAGAGTCCAAACAGCTGATAAAAATACTCATTCCATTTATAAAGGGCTTTTCTAGACAATCAAAACGATTTAAATTGTGTGTGTTTGATTGGGGTGGGGGGGGTGAACTGGATGAACAAACATTCATCCAATAATGCTTATGGAATGTTCATTCAGAGTTATCTTTTCTTAAATTATGTTCGTGTTTGGTGGTGTGTAGGGGAGGGGGGGTCCCCTCATTGAAAAAAAAAAAGAGGAAAGGTTCTCTTTAAGTTATTGTAATGAGGGGAGCGCAGCAACAGAGTTGGATCCAAGTGTAGTGTTTTTTTTTAAAAGAGTGATCAAACAGGCACACACCAGCAAACAGGTATAATCTAGGGCGAGACAAAAGAGTACTCCACAAAACAGACAAAGGTCAGGGCAGGCAGCAAATGATCAGAAATTAGGTAAAAAAGTTGAAGAGACAAGGCTACAAGGAGATGCATCAGGCTAACAATACTCAGCAATATATGTGTGCATGTGTGTGCAAGGTTTATAGTCCTCCTTACATGTGACAGCTGTGAACTGAAGCGTTTTGGCAAAGGAATAATGGTAAATGGAGTTCAGGGTGGATGGCAAGGGTACAGAATGGAGTGCCCTCTAGTGGAGCTTGTGGCAACTCCAGCTGGTAAACTGTTATGTACAAACGTTTACCCAGTAAGCCTAATAGATCATTCATTCAGAGTGATCTATTCTTAAATAATGTTCTGAAATGTTGCATACAAACATTATTTATACATTATTCACTTTTTAGAAACTTGTTTGCACAATGTTTGCAGTATGACACATTGTTTGCAACGTATAACACTTGGATGTCAAGTAGAAAAATATTTTTAAAACAGTTAAAAAAATGTTCAGAGATAACGTTTTCAAAACCAAATGGACATCTTCGAAAAACTTTCAAACATTTTTGTTGATTTAGACATTTACTTAGGGCAGCAACATTAAATCAGTCATTAATGCTCTATGTCGGTCTTAAACGGCAGTTGTCCATATAGGCAACAGACAGCAAGGCAGTTCACTGGATTTGGAACGGAGCTGAAGTATTTGATTTGTATGTTGGTATCTCAGTAAATGATTGCGTGTGTGGGTGTATGTGTGTGTGTGTGTGTGTGTGTGTGTTGAAAGCACAAAGACCTAAATCTAAGCTGTTAAAACATGATGAAAGGGTTCAAGGCTGCAGGTTGTGACTATGTGGCGAGAGCAGCTCACTATTCATCTCTGCTCACCCAGTAGGAAATTCTCTTTCTCTCTCTCCCTCACTCACACACTTTTGACACTGGTACAGATACGAGCTCACATAAGGCTGCATCTTCCGGGAATTTACTTATTTATTTATGTTATTTTATCTTGTAACAAAGGAAGTGAGCGAGGGACATGGGAGGGAAGAACAATATTATGTTTGTTTCCCCCTGTTTCAAGTGCACAGTAATACAGTCAATGCAATATAGCAGGTTTTATAGTCTGAATATTTAAACAGAATATAATGCATAGTGACTAGGAATCATTTACTTAATATGTAATACAGAAATTTGGAAATACATGAACTCACACACACACACACACACACACACAAATAATTTTGTTTTAAAAGCAAATATTGGAATTTAAATGGCATAATTATCAGTGGTGGACGAAGTACACAAATCAAGTACTTGAGTAAAAGTATACAGATACATATAATAAAATATTACTCCAGTAAGAGTAAAAGTACTCCTTTTTCAATTTTACTCAAGTGAAAGTACAAAAGTACTCGATTTTTTATGTACTTAAGTAAAAAAGTACTGAAAGATAGATGTTAGATCAACAGCGCCACCTGCTGTCGACACGCGGTTATTGGTAGTGATGCTACAGTCAAAAATCAGTAATAATTCAAACTTATCAAAATAAAATATATGTATAAAATAATGGTTTCTATTTTAATATCCTTTAAAATATAATTTATTTGTGAGATAAAAAAAACACATAATAAATCATTCTGATCTCAAACTCTGAGTGTGTTGTGAGTGTGTGTGTGTGTGTGTGTGTGTGTGTGTGTGTGTGTGTGTGTGTGTGTGTGTGTGTGTGTGTGTGTGAATGCAGGACTTTTTTTCAAACAGTTAGAAAAGCGCATCTCATAATGTTTGCTCCATTATAAATGGCTTTTACTGACCCCGGGTGTTCATCTGTAGCTAAAGCTCAAAGATACAGCTTGTATTTTTTGTAACGTTTTAAAAGGCAAAGACAAATATAACATCAGCCTTGTCAAGTCACATTTTACTCCAAAAATCCTGTCTAAACAAGTAGAGTACAACTGTAATTTTTCAATACGATTTCAATATACAGACCCATTGTCATTACGTTTGAACAAAAACTGCTTTTAATATAATTTTAATTTTCAAAGTACACCAAAAACCAAGAAATACAGAAATTCCTTACATAGTAAATGAAAATGACATTCCCATGACAATTAATAATTTCAGTTCTTGAAGCTAAATATTCATTGAGATTGATTTAGCAATTAGATAATGTTCTGTTATGCATTCATGTAATATTCAGTAGTCATGACATGACAAGCTACATTAGCATATTGCTGGTTGGTGGCACTACCCACGATAATTCAAGTGCACACTAAAACTGGCACCTTTGGCAAAACATTTTTTTATTTAGGAATATGCACCAAAGATATCAAATTCTCACTCATTTCTACAGGCTCCATAACTGCAGCACAGTGATATAAATCAACTCAACACCTTTGACCGCTGACTCATCCCAAACATTGTACACTGAATCCATTTTATGTACAAGCATCTGATATAATCACAAACCAAATACCGAGTAAACGCTAACTAATAACAGATATCTTCAAAATAAAGTGGTGCAGACCAGGATTTTCTGTATTTGATTATAATAATAATATACAGAAAATAAGTCACATAAAAAAAGTAATTGTTTCAAGAATAAAATATACATCCTCTACATCTGAAATATGATATTCTAATGAATGCAGTGCTTGAAATGTGAAACTTAAATGTGTGCTAACACTTTCAGTGCTCTCACTGTTGACTTGATTTCTAAATTATGCACAGGTATCTCACAAAAGTGAATGTTTCATGAACAATAGACTTCTATTGGAAGTTTAGTGGTTTGTGTTGGAAAATGCACATAAAGTACAAGGACAAAAGTAAAGTAACTAAAAGCACAGCCATGAGGTGTTAGACAGTATTGACTCAATGGCAAGTGTTGTGTCTGTCATATGCAATATATGAAATGTCATATAAACTACACATGAACATAATTCAAAAGATTTCCAATATTTATGTGGCATTCTGGCACATAATGGGCATGGACTTTGGAACGGAATACTTGCTAAAAAAATTTACTTACCCTTAGGCCATCCAAGATGTTTGTTTCTCCATCAGAAAATATTTGGAGAAATTCAGCATTACTTCACTTGCTCACCAGTGGATCCTCTGCAGTGAATGGGTGCCGTCAGAATGAGAGTAAAACCATCACAATAATCCACATGACTCCAGTCCATCAAATAATGTCTTGTGAAGTGAAAAGCTGGGTGTTTGTAATAAACAAATCCACCATTAATGTGTTAAAGTGCAGATTATTGTGATGTTTTATCATCTGTTTTATCTTAAACATTTGATAAAATAAACTCATCTACATCTTGGATGGATTTCAGCAAATTTTCATCTTTGGGTGAATGATTCCTTTAAAATAGTACTGCTAAAATAGCATTCTAGTAGCCTATGCTACTTCAAACCAGTTGGCCAGTCAGCTAGAGACTGAGCCTGCATCATCGGCATCTGATGAGTCGTATTCGTCTGCAGAGTCTGTTAGGGCAGGGTAGGGGCGGGGCTGGTCCAGATTGACGTATGTGACCTTCAGACTGATGTAGTGCTCTCCTTCCAGGCTAGACAGAATACTCATCACAGCGGACACTAGCGTGGAGAAAGTTGGTCTCCTCTCAGGGTCGGGGTCCCAACACTGTAACATAATGGTGAATCTGCAGATACAGAGGTGATGGTTAGTCATCTCTCAGTTGTGGCCAGGCATATGAACTTCACTTTCCACTGGTTAACCTCACCACCGGTCATGTTGCCACATCCTATTGCTACACTATTTTACTGTGTTCTACAGTTTCCAAATCTTTACAAAGAAGTGATGTGGAGGTATCATGATATGTGTTCAAAACAACAAGCAACAAGCACAACAAGTAACAACAAGGATGGTAGCATTTTAATAAAACTGTTAACATTACGGCAGCAGGGAATTTGAACGTGCATGAGTTATTGTATTTAATCTGTGTTATTTTAATGTTTGGGTTTTGTTTGTTTTTACCTACAATTGATGTGTCTGCATCATCTGCACTCGAGCATTTCAGTGGGCTTAAATAGATCACTCTTTACAACGGATTTAGTTCCCAAACAACTGGCAATTTTGACCTTAATATGATTTCCAGTTACAATAATTAATCCAAAATTGCGACATTAATAACACAAGAGCTCCCGGTTCTTACTTCTGGAGACTGGCACTAAACGGTTCATCTGAATCAGTGAGTGGTCGACTCCAGAACAGCTGCAATCGGATCATTCTAATTCCTAAACGAATCGTTTGGTGCGATTTGCGATCCGATTTAAAGGTTTATTTTGAAAAGACTCAGTTTGTTCATGATGAATCAGACACCGCTCCTGCGTGTCGGAGCACGTGATATATTATAGGGAGTAACGATATGTTTTATGAAATGTAGTGAAGTTAAAAGAACGATGTTATGCTTTGGAATGTAGTGAAGTCAAATTAAAAGTTACTCAAAATAAAACGACGAAGTAAAGCTACTCCGTTACTGTCCACCACTGCCTACACACTAATGGCCCACAATAATAAACATGTTAAATACTCATCTGAGGAGGAATATAATTTATATAGGAGGATATAATTTTATATGCAATATTACCTTTTCTTTTCATCATCATCTTTAAGAGTTCGTGATCATTTCTGTTCAACTTTCTCAGTTGATAAAGTGCCGATCTTAATCAACAGAGTCGCGAACATGCTCCGAAGTGCCGATCTGAATCAACAGAATCAACCGAGTCGCGAACAGTGCCGATCTGAATCAACTGAGTCGCGAACAGGCTCCGAAGTGCCGATCTGAATCAAAAGAATCAACAGAGTCGCGAACACGCTCCGATGTGCCGATCTGAATCAACCGAGTCGCGAACAGGCTCCGAAGTGCCGATCTGAATCAACGGAGTCGCGAACAGACTGCGAAGTGCCGATCTGAATCAACGGAGTCACGAACAGACTCCGAAGTGCCGATCTGAATCAACCGAGTCGCGAACAGACTGCGAAGTGCCGATCTGAATCAACGGAGTCACGAATAGACTCCGAAGTACCGATCTGAATCAACGGAGTCGCGAACAGACTCAGAAGTGCCGATCTAAATCAACCGAGTCGCGAACAGGCTCCGAAGTGCCGATCTGAATCAACCGAGTCGCGAACAGGCTCCGAAGTGCCGATCTGAATCAACCGAGTCGCGAACATAACTTTTAACGAGCAATGCACCATAAGATCACCTTTATACTATAAACAAAACACTATATTTCAGCCTATATTAATAACCTCTATGTAAAAAAAATGTAGAATCCAATTCATTCAACAAGTTATTAAATAATTTTTTTTAAACACTTGACAGGAACTTTCAGAGCTGATTTCAAAGTTACTGCGTTTATAAAACAACTCTATGAAAGACTCAGATCACGTATCTAAAAAAAAATCGCTATAGTAAAAGAGAAATAATAAGAGGAGTGAAGTTTCCTACCGTTCTGCTGTGTTTGGTCCTCACGCGCGTCTGACGCTCCGCGGCGCGTCTCCGCTCCTCACACGCGCGTTTACAGCACTAAATTAATCATCTGTGCTAATTATTATACATTTACTTCATTGTCAGCTTCAGGAACTTCATTTATTATTGTTCAAGGAACTGTTTGAAACAAATAAAAAGGTTGTATTCGACAATACAAGTGCTGTCGACACGCGGCTATTGGTGGTGATGCTACAGTCAAAAAATCAGTAATAATTCAAACTTATCAAAATAAAATATATAAAATAATAGTTTCTATTTTAATATCCTTTAAAATATCATTTATTTCTGTGATGTGCAGCTGTATTTTCAGCATCATTCCTCCAGTCTTCAGTGTCACATCTTCAGAAATCATTAAAATATGATGATTTATTATTATAATTAATAATAGTTTTGATGCCAAATATTATTTTGGAATCTGCGATACCCTTTTCAGGATTCTTCGATGTATAATTTTTTTTTTTTAAAGAACAGCGTTTATTCAAAATATAAATCTCTTCTTACAATATTAATCTTTGATTCACTTCTTATCAATTTAATACATTCTAAAAAAGTTATAAACTTTTGAACTCTAGTGTTTATTGTTAGAAAAGACTTCTATTTTAAATAAATGCTCTTCTTTTTAACATTTCATTCATCAAATAATCCTGAATGAAGTATCACAGTTCAGCAGCACAACTCTGATAATAAATCAGTAATGGAGTAATGATGCTGAAAATCACAGAAATAAAATAGATTTTAATGTATATTAAAATAGAAAAATATTTTTTTACTTCATAATAATATATATTTTTTAATCCTGTATTTTTGATGATTTAAAGAAACCCCTGTAAAAACAAACTCCGACCAGTGTGTGTATGTGTAGCACTTACACACTAATCCCCGCAATAATAAAGATGTTAAAAACTCATCTGAGGAGGAAACAATGCTGCATCATAATGAAAGGATGGACTTTTCTGTAAACTGAGCCAAACATTTTCACTTATTTAGGGTAGATTAAGAATATTTACTGTATTGCGCAAGTTAGTTCATACTTAGATATAATTTTATATGCAATATTACCTTTTCTTTTCATCATCATCTTTAAGAGTTCATAATCATTTCTGTTCAATTTTATTTCTCAGTTGATAAACTATGCACAATTCATAAAACATATGCAACTGGTACAAGAAGGCTTGACTTCCAAAAGTCATTGAAATCATTAAAAAATCAAATCGACAGGTTAAAAAAAGCCTCAGGTCCAAATATTCACTTATCACTAATGAACTGTTTGACAAACAGTCTCTGGAGTCTCGATTTGAATCAACCGAGTCGCGAACAGGCTCCGAAGTGCCGATATGAATCAACCGAGTCGCGAACATGCTCCGAATTGCCGATCTGAATCAACGGAGTCGCGAACAGGCTCCGAAGTGCCGATCTGAATCAACCGAGTCGCGAACAGGCTCCGAAGTGCCGATCAGAATCAACGGAGTCGCGAACAAGCTCCGAAGTGCCGAACTGAATCAACGGAGTCGCGAACAGGCTCCGAAGTGCCGAACTGAATCAACGGAGTCGCGAACATGCTCCGAATTCCCGATCTGAATCAACGGAGTCGCGAACAGGCTCCGAAGTGCCGATCTGAATCAACGGAGTCGCGAAC
Organism: Carassius gibelio; assembly: GCF_023724105.1. NCBI lineage: Eukaryota > Metazoa > Chordata > Actinopteri > Cypriniformes > Cyprinidae > Carassius > Carassius gibelio. Next base: position 6,213,720 of record NC_068381.1, read on the forward strand.
AGGCTCCGAAGTGCCGATCTGAATCAACCGAGTCGCGAACAGGCTCCGAAGTGCCGAACTGAATCAACGGAGTCGCGAACATGCTCCGAATTCCCGATCTGAATCAACGGAGTCGCGAACAGGCTCCGAAGTGCCGATCTGAATCAACGGAGTCGCGAACAGGCTCCGAAGTGCCGATCTGAATCAACGGAGTCGCGAACAGGCTCCGAAGTGCCGAACTGAATCAACGGAGTCGCGAAGGAGCTCCGAAGTGCCGAACTGAATCAACGGAGTCGCGAACAGGCTCAGAAGTGCCGATCTGAATCAACGGAGTCGCGAACAGGCTCCGAAGTGCCGAACTGAATCAACGGAGTCATGAACAGGCTCCGAACTGCCGATCTGAATCAAAGGAGTCGCGAAGAAGCTCCGAAGTGCCGATCTGAAAACTTCGACTAAGGAATGTAAAAAATAAATGCATTTTAATATAGTAAATATAATTAAGATTGATCTTCCTCTATATTATATTAACAGCCTAACTTTTAACGAGCAATGCACCATAAGATCACCTTTACACTATAAAAAACACTATGTTTCAAGTTAGTTCATACTTAGACATAATTTTATATGCAATATTACCTTTTCTTTTCATCATCATCTTTAAGAGTTCATGATCATTTCTGTTCAACTTTATTACTCAGTTGATTACTCCATCCACAATTCATAAAACACAACAACTGAGGTACAAGAAGGCTTGACTTCCAAAAGTCATTGAAATCATTTAAAAATCAAATCGACAGGTTAAAAAAAGCCTCAGGTCAAATATTCATTTATCACCAATGAACTGTTTAACAAAAACTTCCTGCTCCGATGTCCAGATCTGAATTAAAAAAAAATTACAAGTAAAAATTATAGTAAAAATAATTAAGATTGATCTTCCTCTATATTATATTAACAGCCTAAGAACCATAAAATCACCTTTACACTATAAAAAAACACTATATTTCAGCCTATATTAATAACCTCTATGTATTAAAAAACATAGAATAGCCTACCGTTCTTACCAAATTCATTCAACACGTTATTAAATCAATTCGTTTTTAAACACTTGACAGGAACTTTCGGAGCTGATTTCAAAGTTACTGCATTTATAAAACAACTATATGAAAGACTCAGATCACGTATCTAAAAATAAATCGCTATAGTAAAAGAGAAATAATAAGAGGAGTGAAGTTTCCTACCATTCTGCTGTGTTTGGTCCTCACGCGCGTTTGACGCTCCGCGGCGCGTCTCCGCTCCTCACACGCGCGTCTACAGCGGTAAATTAATCATCTGTGCTAATTATTATACATTTACTTCATTGTCAGCTTCAGGTACTTCATTTATTATTGTTTAATGAACTGTTTGAAAAAAAAAAGGTTGTATTTCAGTGTCTCTGCAAGGGATTATAGATCAACAGCGCCACCTGCTGTCGACACGCGGCTATTGGTAGTGATGCTACAGTCAAAAATCAGTAATAATTTTTAAATGGTTTCTATTTTAATATCCTTTAAAATATCATTTATTTGTGTGATAAAAAAAAACACATAATAAATCATTCTGATCTCAAACTCTGACCGGTTTGTGTGTGTGTTTGTGTGTGTGTGTGTGTGTGTGTGTGTGTGTGTGTGTGTGTGTGTGTGTGTGTGTGTGTGTGTGTGTGTGTGTGTGTGTGTGTGTGTGTGTGAATCCAGGACTTTTTTTTCAAACAGTTAGAAAAGCGCATCTCATTATGTTTGCTCCATTATAAAATGGCTTTTAATGACCCCGGGTGTTCATCTGTAGCTAAAGCTCAAAGATACAGCTTGTATTTTTTGTAACGTTTTAAAAGGCAAAGACAAATATAACATCAGCCTTGTCAAGTCACATTTTACTCCAAAAATCCTGTCTAAACAATTAGAGTACAACTGTAATTTTTCAATACAATTTCAATATACAGACCCATTGTCATTACGTTTGAACAAAAACTGCTTTTAATATAATTTTAATTTTCAAAGTACACCAAATACCAAGAAATACAGAAATTCCTTACATAGTATATGAAAATGACATTCCCATGACAATAAATAATTTCAGTTCTTGAAGCTAAATATTCATTGAGATTGATTTTGCAATTAGATAATGTTCTGTTATGCATTCATGTAATATTCAGTAGTCATGACATGACAAGCTACATTAGCATATTGCTGGTTGGTGGCACTACCCACAATAATTCAAGTGCACACTAAAACTGGCACCTTTGGCAAAATTATATTTTATTTAGGAATATGCACCAAAGATATCAAATTCTCACTCATTTCTACAGGCTCCATAACTGCAGCACAGTGATATAAATCAACTCAACACCTTTGACCGCTGACTCATCCCAAACATTGTACACCGAATCCATTTTATGTACAAGCATCTGATATAATCACAAACCAAATACCAAGTAAAGGCTTACTAATAACAGATATCTTCAAAATAAAGTGGTGCAGACCAGGATTTTCTGTATTTGATTATAATAATAATATACAGAAAATAAGTCACATAAAAAAAGTAATTGTTTCAAGAATAAAATATACATCCTCTACATCTGAAATATGATATTCTAATGAATGCAGTGCTTGAAATGTGAAACTTAAATGTGTGCTAACACTTTCAGTGCTCTCACTGTTGACTTGATTTCTAAATTATGCACAGGTATCTCACAAAAGTGAACGTTTCATGAACAATAGACTTCTATTGGAAGTTTAATGGTTTGTGTTGGAAAATACTGCACATAAAGTACAAGGACAAAAGTATAGTACATGTCATATAAACTACATATGAACATAATTCAAAAGATTTCCAATATTTATGTGGCATTCTGGCACATAATGGGCATGGACTTTGGAACGGAATACTTGCTAAAAAATTTTACTTACCCTTAGGCCATCCAAGATGTTTGTTTCTCCATCAGAAAATATTTGGAGAAATTCAGCATTACTTCACTTGCTCACCAGTGGATCCTCTGCAGTGAATGGGTGCCGTCAGAAAGAGAGTCCAAACAGCTGATAAAACCATCACAATAATCCACATGACCCCAGTCCATCAAATAATGTCTTGTGAAGTGAAAAGCTGGGTGTTTGTAATAAACAAATCCACCATTAATGTGTTAAAGTGCAGATTATTGTGATGTTTTATCATCTGTTTTATCTTAAACATTTGATAAAATAAACTCATCTACATCTTGGATGGATTTCAGCAAATTTTCATCTTTGGGTGAATGATTCCTTTAAAATAGTACTGCTAAAATAGCATTCTAGTAGCCTATGCTACTTCAAACCAGTTGGCCAGTCAGCTAGAGACTGAGCCTGCATCATCGGCATCTGATGAGTCGTATTCGTCTGCAGAGTCTGTTAGGGCAGGATAGGGGCGGGGCTGGTCCAGATTGACGTATGTGACCTTCAGACTGATGTAGTGCTCTCCTTCCAGGCTAGACAGAATACTCATCACAGCGGACACTAGCGTGGAGAAAGTTGGTCTCCTCTCAGGGTCGGGGTCCCAACACTGTAACATAATGGTGAATCTGCAGATACAGAGGTGATGGTTAGTCATCTCTCAGTTGTGGCCAGGCATATGAACTTCACTTTCCACTGGTTAATCTCACCACCGGTCATGTTGCCACATCCTATTGCTACACTATTTTACTGTGTTCTACAGTTTCCAAATCTTTACAAAGAAGTGATGTGGAGGTATCATGATATGTGTTCAAAACAACAAGCAACAAGCACAACAAGTAACAACAAGGATGGTAGCATTTTAATAAAACTGTTAACATTACGGCAGCAGGGAATTTGAACGTGCATGAGTTATTGTTATCTGTGTTATTTTAATGTTTGGGTTTTGTTTGTTTTTACCTACAATTGATGTGTCTGCATCATCTGCACTCGAGCATTTCAGTGGGCTTAAATAGATCACTCTTTACAACGGATTTAGTTCCCAAACAACTGGCAATTTTGACCTTAATATGATTTTCAGTTACAATAATTAATCCAAAATTGCGACATTAATAACACAAGATCTCCCGGTTCTTACTTCTGGAGACTGGCACTAAACGGTTCATTTGAATCAGTGAGTGGTCGACTCCAGAACAGCTGCAATCGGATCATTCTAATTCCTAAACGAATCGTTTGGTGCGATTTGCGATCCGATTTAAAGGTTTATTTTGAAAAGACTCAGTTCGTTCATGATGAATCAGACACCGCTCCTGCGTGTCGGAGCACGTGATATATTATAGGGAGTAACGATATGTTTTATGAAATGTAGTGAAGTTAAAAGAACGATGTTATGCTTTGGAATGTAGTGAAGTAAAATTAAAAGTTACTCAAAATAAAACGACTCAAGTAGCTAAAGTAAAGATACTTAAAAAATGTCGCTACTTAAGTACAGTACGAAGTAAAGCTACTCCGTTACTGTCCACCACTGCCTACACACTAATGGCCCACAATAATAAACATGTTAAATACTCATCTGAGGAGGAATATAATTTATATAGGAGGATATAATTTTATATGCAATATTACCTTTTCTTTTCATCATCATCTTTAAGAGTTCGTGATCATTTCTGTTCAACTTTCTCAGTTGATAAATCTGAATCAACTGAGTCGCGAACAGACTCCAAAGTGCGATCTTAATCAACAGAGTCGCGAACATGCTCCAAGTGCCGATCTGAATCAACAGAATCAACCGAGTCGCGAACAGTGCCGATCTGAATCAACCGAGTCGCGAACAGGCTCCGAAGTGCCGATCTGAATCAAAAGAATCAACAGAGTCGCGAACACACTCCGATGTGCCGATCTGAATCAACCGAGTCGCGAACAGACTGCGAAGTGCCGATCTGAATCAACGGAGTCGCGAACAGACTCCGAAGTGCCGATCTGAATCAACCGAGTCGCGAACAGACTGCGAAGTGCCGATCTGAATCAACGGAGTCACGAATAGACTCCGAAGTACCGATCTGAATCAACAGAGTCGCGAACAGACTCAGAAGTGCCGATCTAAATCAACCGAGTCGCGAACAGGCTCCGAAGTGCCGATCTGAATCAACCGAGTCGCGAACAGGCTCCGAAGTGCCGATCTGAATCAACCGAGTCGCGAACATAACTTTTAACGAGCAATGCACCATAAGATCACCTTTATACTATAAACAAAACACTATATTTCAGCCTATATTAATAACCTCTATGTAAAAAAAATGTAGAATCCAATTCATTCAACAAGTTATTAAATAATTTTTTTTAAACACTTGACAGGAACTTTCAGAGCTGATTTCAAAGATACTGCGTTTATAAAACAACTCTATGAAAGACTCAGATCACGTATCTAAAAAAAAAATCGCTATAGTAAAAGAGAAATAATAAGAGGAGTGAAGTTTCCTACCGTTCTGCTGTGTTTGGTCCTCACGCGCGTCTGACGCTCCGCGGCGCGTCTCCGCCCCTCACACGCGCGTTTACAGCACTAAATTAATCATCTGTGCTAATTATTATACATTTACTTCATTGTCAGCTTCAGGAACTTCATTTATTATTGTTCAAGGAACTGTTTGAAACAAATAAAAAGGTTGTATTCGACAATACAAGTGCTGTCGACACGCGGCTATTGGTGGTAATGCTACAGTCAAAAATCAGTAATAATTCAAACTTATCAAAATAAAATATATAAAATAATAGTTTCTATTTTAATATCCTTTAAAATATCATTTATTTCTGTGATGTGCAGCTTTATTTTCAGCATCATTCCTCCAGTCTTCAGTGTCACATGATCTTCAGAAATCATTAAAATATGATGATTTATTATTATAATTAATAATAGTTTTGATGCCAAATATTATTTTGGAATCTGCGATACCCTTTTCAGGATTCTTCGATGTATAATTTTTTTTTTAAAGAACAGCGTTTATTCAAAATATAAATCTCTTCTTACAATATTAATCTTTGATTCACTTCTTATCAATTTAATACATTCTAAAAAAGTTATAAACTTTTGAACTCTAGTGTTTATTGTTAGAAAAGACTTCTATTTTAAATAAATGCTCTTCTTTTTAACATTTCATTCATCAAATAATCCTGAAAGAAGTATCACAGTTCAGCAGCACAACTCTGATAATAAATCAGTAATGGAGTAATGATGCTGAAAATCACAGAAATAAAATAGATTTTAATGTATATTAAAATAGAAAAATATTTTTTTACTTCATAATAATATATATTTTTTAATCCTGTATTTTTGATGATTTAAAGAAACCCCTGTAAAAACAAACAAACATAAAAAATCATTCTGATCCCAAACTCCGACCAGTGTGTGTGTGTGTAGCACTTACACACTAATCCCCGCAATAATAAAGATGTTAAAAACTCATCTGAGGAGGAAACAATGCTGCATCATAATGAAAGGATGGACTTTTCTGTAAACTGAGCCAAACATTTTCACTTATTTAGGGTAGATTAAGAATATTTACTGTATTGCGCAAGTTAGTTCATACTTAGATATAATTTTATATGCAATATTACCTTTTCTTTTCATCATCATCTTTAAGAGTTCATAATCATTTCTGTTCAATTTTATTTCTCAGTTGATAAACTATGCACAATTCATAAAACACAACACATGCAACTGAGGTACAAGAAGGCTTGACTTCCAAAAGTCATTGAAATCATTAAAAAATCAAATCGACAGGTTAAAAAAAGCCTCAGGTCCAAATATTCACTTATCACTAATGAACTGTTTGACAAACAGTCTCTGGAGTCTCGATTTGAATCAACCGAGTCGCGAACAGGCTCCGAAGTGCCGATATGAATCAACCGAGTCGCGAACAGGCTCCGAATTGCCGATCTGAATCAACGGAGTCGCTAACAGGCTCCGAAGTGCCGATCAGAATCAACGGAGTCGCGAACAAGCTCCGAAGTGCCGAACTGAATCAACGGAGTCGCGAACAGGCTCCGAAGTGCCGAACTGAATCAACGGAGTCGCGAACATGCTCCGAATTCCCGATCTGAATCAACGGAGTCGCGAACAGGCTCCGAAGTGCCGATCTGAATCAACGGAGTCGCGAACAGGCTCCGAAGTGCCGATCTGAATCAACGGAGTCGCGAACAGGCTCCGAAGTGCCGATCTGAATGAACGGAGTCGCGAACAGGCTCCGAAGTGCCGAACTGAATCAACGGAGTCGCGAACAGGCTCCGAAGTGCCGATCTGAATCAACGGAGTCGCGAACAGGCTCCGAAGTGCCGATCTGAATCAACGGAGTCATGAACAGGCTCCGAAGTGCCGATCTGAATCAACGGAGTCGCGAACAAGCTCCGAAGTGCCGATCTGAAAACTTCGACTAAGGAATGTAAAAAATAAATGCATTTTAATATAGTAAATATAATTAAGATTGATCTTCCTCTATATTATATTAACAGCCTAACTTTTAACGAGCAATGCACCATAAGATCACCTTTACATACTTAGACATAATTTTATATGCAATATTACCTTTTCTTTTCATCATCATCTTTAAGAGTTCATGATCTTCTGTTCAACTTTATTACTCAGTTGATTACTCCATCCACAATTCATAAAACACAACAACTGAGGTACAAGAAGGCTTGACTTCCAAAAGTCATTGAAATCATTTAAAAATCAAATCGACAGGTTAAAAAAAGCCTCAGGTCAAATATTCATTTATCACCAATGAACTGTTTGACAAAAACTTCCTGCTCCGATGTCCAGATCTGAATTTAAAAAAAATTACAAGTAAAAATTATAGTAAAAATAATTAAGATTGATCTTCCTCTATATTATATTAACAGCCTAAGCACCATAAGATCACCTTTACACTATAAAAAAAACACTATATTTCAGCCTATATTAATAACCTCTATGTATTAAAAAACATAGAATAGCCTACCGTTCTTACCAAATTCATTCAACACGTTATTAAATCAATTCGTTTTTAAACACTTGACAGGAACTTTCGGAGCTGATTTCAAAGTTACTGCATTTATAAAACAACTATATGAAAGACTCAGATCACGTATCTAAAAATAAATCGCTATAGTAAAAGAGAAATAATAAGAGGAGTGAAGTTTCCTACCATTCTGCTGTGTTTGGTCCTCACGCGCGTTTGACGCTCCGCGGCGCGTCTCCGCTCCTCACACGCGCGTCTACAGCGGTAAATTAATAATCTGTGCTAATTATTATACATTTACTTCATTGTCAGCTTCAGGTACTTCATTTATTATTGTTTAATGAACTGTTTGAAAAAAAAAAAAGGTTGTATTTCAGTGTCTCTGCAAGGGATTATAGATCAACAGCGCCACCTGCTGTCGACACGCGGCTATTGGTAGTGATGCTACAGTCAAAAATCAGTAATAATTTTTAAATGGTTTCTATTTTAATATCCTTTAAAATATCATTTATTTGTGTGATAAAAAAAACACATAATAAATCATTCTGATCTCAAACTCTGACCGGTTTGTGTGTGTGTGTGTGTGTGTGTGTGTGTGTGTGTGTGTGTGTGTGTGTGTGTGTGTGAATCCAGGACTTTCTTTTCAAACAGTTAGAAAAGTGCATCTCATTATGTTTGCTCCATTATAAAATGGCTTTTAATGACCCCGGGTGTTCATCTGTAGCTAAAGCTCAAAGATACAGCTTGTATTTTTTGTAACGTTTTAAAAGGCAAAGACAAATATAACATCAGCCTTGTCAAGTCACATTTTACTCCAAAAATCCTGTCTAAACAAGTAGAGTACAACTGTAATTTTTCAATACAATTTCAATATACAGACCCATTGTCATTACGTTTGAACAAAAACTGCTTTTAATATAATTTTAATTTTCAAAGTACACCAAATACCAAGAAATACAGAAATTCCTTACATAGTATATGAAAATGACATTCCCATGACAATAAATAATTTCAGTTCTTGAAGCTAAATATTCATTGAGATTGATTTTGCAATTAGATAATGTTCTGTTATGCATTCATGTAATATTCAGTAGTCATGACATGACAAGCTACATTAGCATATTGCTGGTTGGTGGCACTACCCACGATAATTCAAGTGCACACTAAAACTGGCACCTTTGGCAAAATTATATTTTATTTAGGAATATGCACCAAAGATATCAAATTCTCACTCATTTCTACAGGCTCCATAACTGCAGCACAGTGATATAAATCAACTCAACACCTTTGACCGCTGACTCATCCCAAACATTGTACACTGAATCCATTTTATGTACAAGCATCTGATATAATCACAAACCAAATACCAAGTAAAGGCTTACTAATAACAGATATCTTCAAAATAAAGTGGTGCAGACCAGGATTTTCTGTATTTGATTATAATAATAATATACAGAAAATAAGTCACATAAAAAAAGTAATTGTTTCAAGAATAAAATATACATCCTCTACATCTGAAATATGATATTCTAATGAATGCAGTGCTTGAAATGTGAAACTTAAATGTGTGCTAACACTTTCAGTGCTCTCACTGTTGACTTGATTTCTAAATTATGCACAGGTATCTCACAAAAGTGAATGTTTCATGAACAATAGACATCTATTGGAAGTTTAATGGTTTGTGTTGGAAAATACTGCACATAAAGTACAAGGACAAAAGTATAGTACATGTCATATAAACTACATATGAACATAATTCAAAAGATTTCCAATATTTATGTGGCATTCTGGCACATAATGGGCATGGACTTTGGAACGGAATACTTGCTAAAAAATGTACTTACCCTTAAGCCATCCAAGATGTTTGTTTCTCCATCAGAAAAGATTTGGAGAAATTTAGCATGACTTCACTTGCTCACCAGTGGATCCTCTGCAGTGAATGGGTGCCGTCAGAATGAGAGTCCAAACAGCTGATAAAACCATCACAATAATCCACATGACTCCAGTCCATCAAATAATGTCTTGTGAAGTGAAAAGCTGAGTGTTTGTAATAAACAAATCCACCATTAATGTTAACGTGCAGATTATTGTGATGTTTTTATCATCTGTTTTATCTTAAACATTTGATAAAATAAACTCATCTACATCTTGGATGGATTTCAGCAAATTTTCATCTTTGGGTGAATGATTCCTTTAAAATAGAGTTCTAGTATGCTACTTCAAACCAGTTGGCCAGTCAGCTAGAGACTGAGCCTGCATCATCGGCATCTGATGAGTCGTATTCGTCTGCAGAGTCTGTTAGGGCAGGATAGGGGCGGGGCTGGTCCAGATTGACGTATGTGACCTTCAGACTGATGTAGTGCTCTCCTTCCAGGCTAGACAGAATACTCATCACAGCGGACACTAGCGTGGAGAAAGTTGGTCTCCTCTCAGGGTCGGGGTCCCAACACTGTAACATAATGGTGAATCTGCAGATACAGAGGTGATGGTTAGTCATCTCTCAGTTGTGGCCAGGCATATGAACTTCACTTTCCACTGGTTAACCTCACCACCGGTCATGTTGCCACATCCTATTGCTACACTATTTTACTGTGTTCTACAGTTTCCAAATCTTTACAAAGAAGTGATGTGGAGGTATCATGATATGTGTTCAAAACAACAAAAAACTGTGACATCATGATACCATGGCATGTATATTTTCCTCAGCAACTTTGGCTAAAAGCTAAAGGTTTGGTTAGTGATTGCTGGAAGTTTCTCAAGGTTTATGAAGTTTTGCAGTGTCACTTGGGGAACACTGAACACTATGTTGTTTTTTAAATATTTCCCTCTGTCTGGAAGTGAATGATGATTAACTCTATGGGTACAGTGCTTGAGGTGTTGGATAATTGAAGGAACATTCACAATAACCTTTCGGTTGACCTTTTCCACTGCTCTGAATACTGAGTAAGCTTTAAACCCTCTGAACCTCCAATGGTGGAAAAACACTAAACTTACTGACAGCTACTTAAAACCATTGCAGTTCCAAAAGGCCATGTCCCTGCCCCGCTCTCCCTCTCTCTTGCGTTGTGGAACAATTTCCAAAAACAAATGAAAGATTAACCTACTAGAGAACAGAACTGACTTCAGTAAACCAACCAAACGTTCTACTTTTGTTCCACATTTTGATTAAGTGAGAAGAGTAATAGGAATATAAATATATATCGCAGAAACATGGAGAATCTTACAATGGATCTGGACAATATTGTGGCTGAGGCAGCCGTCTGCCCTTCAGGAGGTAATGTGTGACGTCATATGGGTCAACTTCAGGGTACGGACTGGCTCCTCTTGTGAGCATCTCCCACATTAGAACCCCAAAAGACCACTACATCAAAAGAAAGAATAACAATGTTAAGAAGAACTTATGACAACTCCTTATTGTAATCCAGTGGTTAAAGCAACCATGTTTCTCACCACATCTGACTTGGACGTGAACTTCTGCGTCTGCAGGCTCTCAATGGCCATCCATTTGACGGGTAATTTGGCTTTCCTGTGGTCCTGGACGCTGTAGTACTCCTTCTCCAGCACATCTCGAGCCATTCCAAAGTCTGCCACCTTTACAGTGTAGGATTCATCAAGCCTGGTGCATTTAAAAAAAATACAAATACAAATACATCTTGAGATGAACATGCAGAATGACACAAACCAGCAGTTAAGAAAGCATCTGATCGTAATGATGTGGATATGTTTGCATGAGCTCAGCAATTCAGCGCTCCAGCCAGATCAATTCACGTAACATTTATTTATAGCACTTTTCATAACAGATTGCTTTAAATCAAGCAGCTTTACAGTATTAAACATGAAATGCAAAATCTCTGTGCATGCAAAACTCACATGCAATTGCGTGCTGCCAGATCCCGGTGTACAAACTTCTTTTGTGCCAGATATTCCATTCCTTTAGCAACTTGGAGCCCAAAGCCAATCAAATCCTTAACTGTTGGATTCTAGGGTTAGACAACAAATCTACATAAGACTTATATTTCACAGGCACACAATGAGTTTGTGTAATTTTCGGAAACATCACTACTGGAGCATCTGCAAAGGTCATGAGCTTGATGCTGAGCTGTGTAGGAGGTCATGTTGTGAAATCCATCAGCAAATACAAAACTATTGTGCAACGCAAAGGGAAAAGGGAAAATATGTAACATATTTGATGTGTTAAGAGTTTACGTTCTAGCAACTGACCCTCTTCTCACAGCGAATGAAGTGACGCAAGTCTCCGTGTTTCATGTAAGGTAAGACAACCAAGGGAAGTCCCTCTTCAGGAAGCAGGATACCCAGCAGCGAGAGAACATTACTGTGATGAAATCCCTTCATCAAAATGCCCTCTTTCAGAAACTGCTCCACTTCATCCACATCCGTTATTCCTAGCAGAGACAATGTGAAATGTACAATAGAGATCTTCTAAAAAAAAAAACATAAAACGTTTAAAAACATGTGCATAAACCACTTCTACATTCATGCATTTGACCGATACTTTATCCAAAGGAACTTATATTGCATTCAAGGTACAGTACACATTTAAACAGTTTATGCATTCCCTGGGAATTTAACCCATGACCTGTTGTTGCTAAAACCACAATCAAGCAACAGGAACACTATTTCTGCTACAGCTAACAGCCACCCAATTTTAAAGGCAGCTCATTGTGAGAAATATATCTTTTTTTATCAGGCAGGTAATCCCGAAAGGGTAGTTCAGTTTTTCATGAGTGTCTTTATGAGCTCTTTACATTGAGGAGTTTCTTACTGTTAAGGGATTTCACAGCACAATGGATTTCTCTGTTGTTGTGGTCGGTGAGGTAACCATGGTAAACTGTCCCAAAGTGTCCTACAAAAAAAAAAAAGAGAACAAAGCATGTTTATTAATAGTGGCAAAAAACTTTGTTCAAAATATGACCTTATTTCCTTTTCTTGTTATTGCTTTTTTGAGAAATGAAGCAATTTCATGAGTTTGTGGTTGGTAAGACTCTTTAAAAGAAATTAATACTTTTATACTGCAAAGACTTATAAATTAATCAAAAGACATTTATGGGGTTATAAATTTTTTTTTTTTCTGAAGAAAAAGTGTCATGGTTTCCACACAAAAGAAATTAAGTAGCACAACCGTTTTAAACATGGTTGATAATAATAAGAAATGTTTCTTGAGCACCAAATCAGCTTATTAGAATGATTTCTGAAGGATCATGTGACACTGAAGACTGGTGCAATGATGCTGAAAATCCAGCTTTGAATCACAGGAATAAATTATAATTTGGAATATATTCAAATACAAAACAGCTATTATTGTTAAATTGTTAAATCGTTAAATAACAGTTAAATTGTAAAAAAAATATTTTAACTATTTTTACTGTATTCGTAATCAAATAAATAGAGCATTGGTGAGATGAGACTTTAAAGATCTTACAGTCATCTAAACTTTTGAAAGGTAAGTGTACTGAACTTATTTGCAGCACACAGCCTATTTTATGTATAAACACACCTTTTCCTATGATCTGGTGGTGGTGAACCTTGAGCATGGAGGCTGGGATCAACACATCCTTCACTTCCTCCAGCAGCTCCGGGCGGAAACTGCTGATGGAGATCTTTTCTGGAGGCATGAGAGGGGTCAGCGTTGTGTCCAGGTTGCCTGTGTAGGCCAGGCCGGGGAACGCCAAGGCCCCAGAAGGTGCAGTGATGCTTGTGAGGGGCAGTTCTGTAAACACCAAAGAACATAATGGAAGTGTTTCTAAAGTATCTGTAGACTTCAACTTCAAAGTGTCAAAGAAAAAATACATAAATTAAATTTTGTTACTGATGTGAAGATGTTGTCTCACCACGTCTGTAGTCTCCTAAGAGAGATAAATCCACACTATTATTACGTGAACGACTATGAGAAAAGTAAGAAAGACGACTTTCTGCCAGCGAAGCTGTGGGTAAAAAAGGTGTGATAAAACTGATTGTCCTTTTTTTTTTATAACAGCTGTGCTTGTTAAGATATTACATTTAGGAATGACTGCAAAAGGTTTGCATTAGTGAGACGTGGCATAACTTGCTCACCTTTTTTCTGTTTTCTCAGGTTTTTCAGCACAATAAAGGCCATAACTGCACCGGTGACCAGAGCTGCCAGTATGCCAAGCACAATACCCACCATATAGTGGTTACTGACCAAGATAACGGTACCAACATTATGTGTGTACCCATTAACTGTTACCTGGTACAGAAAAATACTGATGTCAGAATAAGGTTGTTTTATGCAACTAATGGCAATTTCTTTGGCTAAAGACAAGGTGGTTTATTGCATTTATAGATCTACACATACTTTCAAACACTCACCTTCACAGGTAAACCCTCACTGGGAATGGTGAGATTATTAGGGATCCTGCATGTGATCTCATTATCTAAAACTTTAGCCCCACAGTCAACATCTCCAACTGTCATCGTTATTGACATGCAGGAACTCACGAGGTTCAACTTTTGGTGCTGCATCATGAGGAAAAAGATATTTTGAATCCCAGATCCCAGAAAGATCATTAAAAGTGGAAAAAGCGCAGCAATGCAATAATGGGATAGTAGTAATCATGGAAGTATCGACTTACATGCAAGGACACTTCATCAAACCCAGGGTAGAGTCTCAGTATGTGACCTTCAGTCTCAAATGGGATGGGTCTGCCATAGGGGTGGTAGGAGAAGTCTTTTTTCCACAGGCCGAGCACTCCATCCATGTCAAATGAGAGCTCGCCCTCTTCTGTCTCATCTCGATGGAAGACCGGGGTGATGCACTCCATACGGGTGGGTTTGGCTTTACCTCTGCACTCCTTCAGGGAACAACCGTATAAAGCATATGTGAAAGAAAAAAAAAGTAATGTGCTCATAAATCTAAGATTTATTTTTGCCTTTATTGTGACAGGACAGTATTTAGACAGGAAGTGAAGTGGGAGGTGCTACACAGAGAGAAGCTGCAAAACTATTTGACTATTTCTACTAGTGAGTAGGAATAATATTATCTATCCTGCTACGTTCTTATTACAAATTACAGTATGTTACAATGAACTTTTATTTTAAAATACTAAGCAATATTTGATTCCTCATGGTATGCCCACTTCAAAGAAACAAGGCAATAGATCAATATGGGAATATCTCAGGACTGAAATACAGTTCATACAGTGGAAACAGGTTTCAGGTGGCTTTCTTTGGGTTTAAAATAGATGACAGTTCTGTAGACAGAGTCCAGATTTCGGCCTTCAATGATGATTCTTGACCCACTGTAATTCAGAATAATAAGAAGTTAGACATTCCATAACTTTTCTGAAAGGTTGTTTTCTTAACTGCCAATAAGTAAAAACGTATGACTTTCTGCATCTACCTGTCAAAGCTGCAATCGGGCAGCACGGAAAGAATCTCAGGGGTCTTCTTGTACCGGAAGACTTTAGTGGTCACCACACGGGACTTATCTATGTAGACACGGAGCACCACGTCTTTCACCTCCGTCACAGACTGAGACAGACATACGATGGAGGACAGGTTTCCTTTTACCACAGATACACTGTAGGTGGAACAACATTCACTTTAGAACATGAACACTACATATATAATCTTAAACTGAGAAATGCTGGAAATTTAAATGTATAGGTTTAAAGATGTCACTTTTGATCAGTAACTTTTGAAAAGTAGTATATGTCATAATTTCCATTAGAGGCCCCCATTTCAAGTACCCTGTAAAATGTGAATACACACACACCTTTGGACTGGACATGTTTCTCCATCAAGTGTAACTTTCCTGTTCTTCCCAGAGTCCAGATAAGAGCCTGTGATGGTGATAAGTGTTCCTCCATTCACAGGTCCATAGTCCGGCTGGACCTCAGTGATGTTTGGGACCTTGTGTAAAAAATATGTTCGGCAAAAGTTATCTACTATCAACAAGCTTTATTAATGACTATTGATTAAAAGTCAGGTGGAGGGTTTTAAAGAAGGAAAATGCATGTTTTGTATATGCAACAAATTAACTAATTACCACAAAGGTGAATCCGGGCAGCTCGGCACTTCCTTCAATGGAGTATCGGCCCTCCACTTGGCCCTCATGCACTTTAGCTGTGACGTTCACTGTTTTAAAAAGTGTCTCTGTTGCCCCAGAACGGATCTTACACATCAAGCTGAGCAGACAAAATGTCCAGTTACATTCTTACTAATAGGACTTAATATATATATATATATATATATATATATATATATATATATATATATATATATATATATATAAATTTTAAAGCTAGTATTTTATTTCAAGTTATAATTGTTTTTGTTTTTAATCTGGTTTTACTGTAGTTACCTATAATTACCCTGCTTGAAATCAGTAATACTTACTGTGTGCTGTTGCTTTTGTGAGGCTGGACCACGCAGGTGGATTCACCCAGCTTCACCTCATGGGTTCTGGTCGTGATGGCAGGTCGCAAGGGAGACTGAAACTCCCATCCACACAAAGTCATCTCACTCTGACCATCAGGGGGGGCTGTTTTGGGGAAAAACTACACAGAAAATTTCCATACGCATTTGCTGTATGCTTTCTCACACTGTGGGTTTACATACAAGTACTTCAAAACAAATCAATACAAATATTCTGAATAATATATATATACATATACAAACATTTAATATTTAAAATATAAATATTTATCAAATATTTCAAATAGCTACTGTCCAGAATATTAAGCATCTAAAGTGTTTTTAAAGGGTTTGAAATGTACCATATTTATAATCTAGCTTTACATCTAGACTTTTGTTTTTAAATGTATAATATATTTCAAATGAGTCACTGACGGATAAACCTTGTTAATAAATAATAATCTCAGCTAAATTACACAAGAGCTCATTTGGTGTGTGTTTAATGTCTCACCTCCGTGATGCCGGGCGGACATGACTCATTTCCCCAGTGTGTCTTGCACTCAGAAACCCAGGTGCACAGACCTGAGCACCAGCCACATCCCATGAACTCTGGTGCGGTCAGGCACATGGCACATGTGAGGAAGTGCCGACAACCTGGACCCCTCTGAGGCACCTGAATCATCTGCCAGTTTTGATTTTATAACCATCATTAGCCCCAAAAAAGGAATACAGTCTTCTGGAATCTTAGCCACATCCATTTGGAATACTAGCTTACGTCATACAGCATACTAAAATGTATGTGAAATCACGGTTGGTATAACATCAGATTCATTCCTATATTTTTTTATGATACAAACCTTATCTCCAACCACAAACAGTAGATGGTCCGGCGAGAGAACTGCTGCGGTAGACGAAACCTTCTGTTTCTCTACAAGGGAATAATTAGCAAAAATGACGGGGCTGGATCTTCTCAGGACAAGCTGTGGCATCAAAAAGAAAATAAGTTAATATTATAATTAATGAAACTGGCATAGCTAGTAACTGTCCTCTTTATGACCCATACTTGCAGCAGTCTCCCATCTGATGTGCCTATATGAGCCACTGTCTTGTTCTCAATGCAGGTGACCAGCAGTGAGGTGAGCAGAACGCCTTTCATCTGTCTGTTGAAGAGGTCGACTCTGTAGTATGGCTGAGACACCAGGGTGGGCTGATCTCTGCAGGTCATATTGTGCTCCATGCTCTGATCACACATACACAATAAAATAATCAGAGCTGCACTGCCGTGTCAAAGACATCTTTCTTTTTGATAGATGCGCTGATGTACAGTACAAAAGTTGGTTATGAAAGAACAAAATTTTATTAGCAGTTAGAGTTAAAGTAAAATAGATTATACTTTGAAAAATTAAATGACATTTGTATGACAATGGATATGACATTTTGTATATTCCAGGAATCTAGGCCACCAGTTTAGATTCTGACCACAATAATTCCAAACATAACACAAAAGAACTCTATTGTTTGGGTTCTTCAGTACCGCAGTGATGTTTCTGCACTGATCTGCTGTAAACGAAGTAACCACACGTCGATCTCGCAACCAATTCCTGCATTCAAAACTGAAAATCCTATACTAACCAAACCATGGCCCTAGACAATTTTGAAGTGGCTGTGAACTTTCCATAGTAAGTACGTGAAAACAGTGTGAAAACACTCTATATAATAAATAACAACACATAATATATAATTTAATAAGTACTGTATAACAAGTGCATTTAGGATGAGTGATCTGGTGTGTGTCTCTCATTGGAATCCCAAAAATGTAACAGTCATTTTTCCTTTTTTTCACTTACTTGATTTCCCATAAAGATTGACCTCAGTGGAAACCGCTAGTTTTATAACTCCACAAACACACTCTTAGACGCATACCATCTGTAAGCATTTTACGACAGCAAACTCGCAATCACATCCTGAGATTTCCGAGACATCCTCCCACACATTACAGGGAAGTTTAGACTGTAAAAGTGGCTAATTCTCATTCATTCAGTGCATTCCTCCAGTCCAAACATCACAGATTTTAAGACATTTAACCACATTTATGCAGCTTCTCACTCACTAGCATAGGCATACAGAAAATGACAGATAAGAAATTAGTTATTTAATTAGAAATTAATTAGAATGAATGTTTTATAAATATGCAGTGACCGTAAAAATAATTTAGACATGTAAAAATGAATATGTGTCACTGCATTAGATTGCAAAATATCAAACCAAGTGGAACATGAAGGGACATGACTTAATACAAAGATTTAAACTCGCCTTGACATGCTGGTTAAAAATAATCGCAAATGACTAGGAAAAAAGAGTTGCATACTTAATAACACACATGCTGACAGCAGTTTAAGAACACATACTAGAAGCATGAACTCAGTGTTCTGCTTCAAAGTTTCTTTGACATCTTTGGTGGAGCCAAAAAGTGTTCTAGCTGCTGCATGCCAGAAAATCTTAATCTAGACAACTTTTCCTTACAAGTGCATAATTTTTCCATTAACTTTTTCAATGTTTAATTACCTTCCTGGATATTCACATATCTGAAAATCATTCTTCTAAAGCTTACTGTAATGAAAGAAACCATTGCAGGCTTAAATATGAAATTCATAACAGAGATGGTGCAGTTAAAGCTATTTAAAAATCACACATAGAACAACAGTACAGGCTACTTAAGCTACTTGTTTTGAAAGTCATTCGAAAACTCAAATGATGGAAGCACCAAAAAATTAAAAGTTGGGGTTTTAATGTTGGTACGCCAAGAGGGCTGGCACTGATCTCTGTTTTGCAAGTCTGACTCAAGTTTTAAATCATTTCCAAGTCATGAGTAATGTCTCAGGCAATCATACTCAGAACAAGCACAGCCTAAAGAAAACACTTTTAACACCGAGTATAAAGCCATAGCAACCTCATATACACAGATTAATATTAAGCAATTCATATATTTTTAAGGCCTTTTAAGGGTTACAAGAACTTAGAACTCAACATAACCTCTTTCTTGGGTCATAATGGTTAAACTTTCCTAAAGGGACCAAACTGTTTTGCAACAGTGTTATTCCCAATGATTCTAATGAACTAGAATAGTTGCTTTTAATTCCTACATAAAGAAAAAATGTTTTGGTATTTCATGGAACTATTTCAGTCTCATTGCTAATGGATACAGTAGGATATTTAAAAGGTTTCTTTAATTAGACCATACAGTTTACAATTTATGAGTGTAATGCCTTTAGTGCCACTGTTATTCTCTATAGAAGTTGAAGTAATAATAAACACAAGGACGAGAGACAAAACACAAGACTGTAGCCACTCAAACCACTTTACAATAAAAGAACAAAAAACCACCCACTAGAAAACTTCAGTCTCAACATAAAATAAAATTGCAGGGACCAGACAGAAGAGGAAAACAATAAGGTCAATATATGGAAAGGAATTATGGACAAGGAATGCAATCCACAAGCCATTTCTTCAAAGCCACAAGTAATATCATGTTCTAAAGTTAGACATCAAAACATTTACATATTTAAAATTTGTTTTTAATTTGTGGTGCTTATTTGCAATTTTCCTTTGTAACAAGTCAAGGATGTTTTTCTGTAGTTCTCAATAGTATGTCACAGAGGCTTTTGTTAACCCTTCAGTTGTTTTTAAAATAATTTGTCTGCAAATAGTTCAAACCCATAGAGAACACACAATAGATTTTTGCAAACAGAAAACAGAGTGGTAAATAAACCTGAAAATGCACCAACCTCATGTGGGCAGCTCTCACAGGGTTGAAAATGGCAAAGGCCTCTGGAAAGCTGCTCTGGTCCTGACTTGCAACAGTCCTCTACTCCATCATCTATTGCCGTGTTTACCGTATCCATCGGAAATGCACAAAGTGCTGAATCATATTCAGGAACGCCCAAGTCATCAGTTACAGCAAATACGCCATATAAGATATCATCCTCTTCTTCAGCACCCAGCTCATCGGCAAGCTCCCGCCCGGCCTTGCCAAAGTGGGCCGCTTGAACCACGTTGTAGACCACATCTTTGAAAGGTTCACTGCCATTGCTTCTCCTTCGCCTTTTGGGTTCAAAGCGGCATTCTAAAACAATTTCACGGTAGCGTCGCATTTCCCACTCATGGCGTGGCAGACGGCCTAGTCTCGTCTGAAAGGGCGAAGAGTCCAAGTCAGTTTTCTCTCGTTGGACAGACAAGAAGTAGACAAAGTCCTGCGTGTAGAAACTGTAGATGTACTCAATGCTGTAAGTCTGCTGTAGAGCAGGCAACACTGTCAACCCTCGGACATCGGTGTAAAAACCGTCCTCGGTCGCAACAGGTCGGCGTACGGAAATGGACATGCGAGCGTATTTTTGCGTCACGCTGTTGTTCACCGTTGCTGCGACAAAGAAGTACACCGTTTGGCCCTCTTCCACCATGGAGACTTTCGTTCCCAAAGGACTAGCGATGCAATCCGGGCAGAACTGTGGAGAGTTGAACTTCTTCCGGAATAAACACTTTGAAGGTCCAGGAGGCTTTCCATTTTCATTTAGTTGATGGAAATAGCAAACTCCATACTGCGAGCTTCCACATGTGTACAAGTACATCAAGAACGTGTCTAGGAGCAACACCTCATTGTCTGTGTCCTCGTGGAAGGGATCTTTTGCGATCTCACACAAATCGCATATTTCACACTCCGGACTGCCTACGGGTCCCGTACGGAGTTCCCAAAGCTTACCTAGAGTGATGTTCACCGCCTCAATGACATTCTGAGAGGCTACATAGACCTCTTGGAAAAAGGAGTTCGTAACTATGTTCTGGATGGGGTTGCGGGTCTGAAAGTAAGGCATGGGATATGGCACCGAGAAGTCCACGGTAATGGGAGCCGTTGGGGGACAAGTGTCTAATGTAGAAGACATTAGAGCCTGTATCCAGACACATGTCACCAGATGAGTGGCCCAATGGACCATGTCCACTCCAGGGTGAAAAAAATGGCTGTAGTGTGTTACGGTTACCTCCAGCTGGCATCTGTCAATGAAGACATCCTAAGAACAGGAAGGCCTGAGAGCAGAACAATCACAAAAGAAGCTTCCTTTAAAAATAGTTAATAAATAGACACAAAAATTTGAATACTGTCATCATTAAGTCACTCCCATATCTTACAAAAAAACACACCATCCCAACTTATTAGAGGATATTGACAAGGGGCCATACTATGATAAAATAAAGGTTTCAAAATGATGCGACACAATGATTACATAAAGAATGTTTTAACAATTTAGGAAGAAAATGTTTTGATTTGTCATACACATTTCAAGTCTGTAAACACTAAAAGAGGTTTTGCTTACTCGTGTCTCGGAAAGAGAGGAAGTCATAAAAAGGTAAAAATAGATATTTTGCACAACTCTGTAACAGCTATTTTCAAGTGTTCAAGCTAAATATGAAGACAAATAAATAAAGGCCTTTCTGTTGGCCAATGTTGAATGTAATATTTCTTGGTTCTCATCTGAATTAATTATTAACAGAGCTCATCACCATGTTCTACACCAAGGGCCTCTCAAATTGTCATTCTTGTCACAACTTAGACGTGCTTTCTTGTACAAAAGTTGCAAACTGACTGTTGTGCTTTACATTCAAAGCTTTTTTTTAACTAACAAATGAGCTAATTACTTTTCAAAATCATGCCACAGCATTTGAACCTCTGCATTGAATGCATTCTGCAGACTACATGTATAAGAATGTGTTCATCCTTAGGGAAACAGTGGAAAGTAGTTTGCGTTTCTTTAATACAGATCACCTGACTAGGCAAACGCTTTGCTGTGTTATATTGTTTTTAAATATGCATTAACTTTATTTGTGTTTATACTGACAAAACATAAATCTCACAGAATCCATGAAAATAATAATTGATAGCCTGAATGCACTGTAAGTCGCTTTGGATAAAAGCGTCTGCTAAATGCATAAATTTAATTTAATTTAATTTAATTTAGTGGATGATTTATTTGTAACGTAGGAGGATATTATTTTTAGGCGAATGGTTTATTATCAAATGAGGGTGCTTAGTGTTTTTGAAAAGAGTAGCCTATTCAGCTTTTGTCTGACATGAGACATGGACTTTTAATAATAAATCAATAAAACGTACGCTATTTTGAATGCACCGTATCTTTGGAATTAACAGAGATGTTGCCATTTATGAATCCTGTTTATTAAATTTATTAGCTTAATTATTTTGATTAAAAAAATATATAGGCAATTATATTTAATTAAGGCAATAAATTGTGTTTTTACCTTTCCAAGAAAATAAAAATCTTGTATAGATCTAATTTCAAATTTTAGGATAAATAGGCAATAATAACGCACTTACCTGTTAGTGACGGTAAACCAGTAAAAGTACAGATCTCAGGATAGATCAATAACTGCATTTCCAATTCTGAACATGCAGAAATATAGTAGCGAAAAAAAAAACTTTGAAAGACGAAAAGAACTTTCAGTATATATTAACACAATAGATTCAGTTTAGCTTTTAGTTCAGTTTAATTTAGTTTAGTTCAGTTAAAGCGATGTCTTCGTGTTTTAGACGACTGCTCGTTTCGTTTGAAGCACTGACTGGAGTTGACAGGCCCTGCCCACCCGCATACTGCTCATAAATATTACCTACGCCATGCGGACGTCCTTCGGCATCCTACAAGCTGATTAATATTCATGAGCCAAGACTTCAAATAGTAGGATTCAATATTCATTTGATGAATAGATTAAACAGAGCGCACATTGTCCAAATCGTGTAATGTGTCAGTCAGTAGAGCTTAAAATGCCTACATCACACAGATACGCAAAGATTTACAAACAGTGATTTATTAAAAACAAAATGACAGATTTTCAAAGCAACCTCTAATTTCTAACTTTACTAACACTATTGTAATTTACAAAAGCTTTGTTTACAATACTAAACTTGGGCATTAATCCTAAATATAGAGTTAAATTTAAATTTTGAAGTTGTTGGTATGAACAATTTGTCACATTGTTAAGAATAAAAAGCAATTTGACAAGGATTAGGTATAACAGGAAAGTGTCCACCACACAATCTGAATTCTATGGAAGCATATCTGCAGAATTACAGAACAGCCTGAGAAAACATATGGTATAATGTAGTTGAATGTTTGTGGTTGTATTTAAATGCATCTAAATTCCTATTCAATATAAACAGTACATTAGACAAATGAAAACACATTTACACATATTACTAGCAAAACTTTTTGAAAAAACAAATGGTGCTATTGGTATTTATCCAATTACTACTCAATAGTTATATTGTATTATATTATATTATATATTATGAAGCTTGAGTGGGCTTCAACACTCAACTTTCTCTCTAAATGCATTACCTCATAAGAACAATAAAACATTATTATTTACTATTGATACTGAGAATGACAGCTCATTATTTTAAGAGCAAGTGGTGAAAATAAATTCAACATTGTGAACTAACAGTGACCTGTGATTAATGATTCAAAAAACGTGATTTTACTTCATTGCTTCAACTATTTCATCTTTATTTTATACATGTGAATCTATGAATAATAATTCACTGTGCATTGCTTATGTAGATGTTGTTGTTTTTTATTCAAATCATTCAGGAAATATATTTTTAAAGGATTTCAATAATAATTTTCATGCTGAGTTTTTCTACAGGCTATGCCCTGAAATCGCAGGGACGCAGGGAAGGACAGAAAATCTTCCTTCCTAGGAAGTCAG
Source organism: Carassius gibelio (assembly GCF_023724105.1). NCBI lineage: Eukaryota > Metazoa > Chordata > Actinopteri > Cypriniformes > Cyprinidae > Carassius > Carassius gibelio. The sequence goes on from NC_068381.1 coordinate 6,237,814, forward strand.
CGATGTGGAATTGAGAACTGGATAATTTTGACTGCTATTTATACATAGTTTCAGTGAAAAGATCTCACTGAATCTATTTACCTGAATCGGTTTATATACGTTTATGGTGCTTTGCCTGTGTGCTTTTTCCATTCAAATCAATCAGGAAGGTTTTTTTTTTTATTATTTGCATGTAGCAATCAACCAGAACAAAATGAGAAACTCTGCAAGGATCGATTACTGTTTCCAATGACAAAACCCGTCTGCTGTGAAAGATGATGAATATCTTTCAGCATATTTATGTAAGTGGATATTTTGTAAAAAAAATTCTCTATTTGAAGACAGACTATATAGAATATAATAGAATTATAAAAGAATTCTAAAAGAATAGTCTTATTGAACCCAAGCGTTCGAATGCTAGAGTACAGGTCATAAAAGTGTAACAGTGAGCTGTATTTCCTCTCAAGTACAGATCCTAAAACACCAGTAAGTTATTTTTCATTTGAGGAATTACCAATGCCAAGCAAAAGGGTAAATATAAGGCAAACAATAAATGTCTCCCATAAATGGATTTAATTTCTTTTGATTGTTTTCAACATTATGCACAGTGTCAAAATAGCTTTAGACAGAAAGTGAATATAATAATGAGTGCCACCACCTCCACCACCACCTCCACCGATATTTTTGAAACACCAGATGTGCAAATTTCAACTTAGTTTCCTCTGAAATCTATTAACATCTACATCATTTATCCCATGGAATAACAAGACCATAAATGACTTGAGCAGTGAGTACATCACAGGTCCTCATTACACAATGTCACTTCTCCTGTGCATTCAAATGAAAGCATTAGTAACAAACAAGTGCATCAATGAAACATAAAAGAAAAGCATAATGTCAAATGTTATATTAATTCAGAGGTATCTCTGATTCTACTGGTCCTTTAGTGATTTGGTGAAGCCCTCAGTAGCAACACATGGTCAGTCATTCAACTTTTATACAATGACACACAGATGGAGATCTTTAACTATATAGAAAACCAGTTTACAAATTGAGCCATGCTTCAGGTATTTTCACAGTGTGTGCACCTACTCAGTCACGTCTCTTAAATTAAAAACCTAATATATAAAGTCAGTTTGGTTAGCTAGGAAATACTTTTAGTCCCACCACACCACACCTTTATGAATGACACCAGGCTGGAAACATAAAAATCTAACTATGATAAAGATTCAGTGTATCTTCTCTTGAAAATAAAGAAATATGAAGGCCACAGCTTAATAAACTATTAATGCAATCAGTAGTATTTCTTAACTTGGCTCATTTAAAACTATAGATGTTAAGCTGAAACAGTGACAGGTCTAGTAAAATGCAAAGGACTAGATGTTTAGTTTCCAGCAGCATACACATTGTGAGCATTTATTCAATTGTTATTGCTCATCTACTGCATAATGTTTTGCTGCCTATTACCGGGTAATGTTTAAAAGCAATTATCTGGAAATATCGTATTTCATACTTTGACAACTTCTCACAGGAATAGTTAAACACCCGTTATTCTGCTTCCAACCTTCCTGCTTACATCTATTACTTCAGTGTGAATAGCCCTCAAAATATCAATCAAACCCTTAATATCTGCCAGCACCCATTTGCATCTTGATTCATTCAAGTAGAGACACAGATGCTGCTCTTTCAGCAGTCTGGGGTTTAGACGTTCACTAGTGTTTCTGGTGTTCAGAACTGCCTGAACTGGCTCAGTATGTCAAGGGACTGAGAATGAACAGACGGTCCTCCTCCTTCCTGATCCACCTCAGGAGTTTGTTGACAGCAGACATTGCCAGGCCCTTTGTTCCCAGAGGACTGAAGCAGAGGTACAGCTCAAAGCCGCTTGTTACCTACAGAAGAGGTGGGGTTTGAGTAAGAAAAGCAGAAAGCATCAGGGTTTAAACAGCCTTAAGGTGCTGCCAATCAGAAACACCCTCTGCCAGTTTTGTTTTGTTTTGTTTTATTTTTAGTATTTGGGTTTGCTGACATGTATTTTGGAAGTATCATTTTGGAGAGACGGCATTTGGTTGGGATGGAGTGGTCTGATTCTGGGGGTTTGAAACTTTTGATGACAACTAAAACTATTATAAACAGTTTTTCAGTATTTGAAAAAAGTAATAGACTTAATTAATAAACTTGAAAATTAGAAATGTTGCCTTTACATCTAACTGACATAAAACAGGCTTAAGTTACTCAAATTGCTAATAGTAGAATGGAAATAAAAGTAAAGCTAAATATATATGTATATGTATTATGTATACTGTATGTGTGTGTGTGTGTATATATATATATATATATATATATATATATATATATATATATATATATATATATATATATATATATATATATATATAAATATATATAAATATATATATATATATATAATCCTGACTCTCCGTAGAAATATCTGCAACTCACTGACAGTAAACATGAATGTTCAAAAAGATTCACAAACAAAAGCATTTCTGTGTGACTAGTATTTATACAGTCCATTTCCTGCTAATCTTTATCGTTTGGAATCATGAATTACACTACTGTTCAAAAAGTTTTTTTTTTTTCACTTTTATTCAGCATGGCTGCATTAAATTACTCATAAATGACATTAAAGACGTTTATATGGTTACAGACCATTTCAAATAAATGTTCTTTTGAACTTTCCTGATCTAAACGTTTTGTTCAGTGGTAGGGCATGACTATATGACACAAAAAAGACTGCTTATACAATACAGCAATCATAACTATCAGATGCAAATGTGATATTAGCTCCTCGAGCATGCATTCATATAACAAAATATCTGAATGGTATCTAATAATGCCAGTGTTTTACACTTTATGGCAGACTCACCAAGGCATAAAGGTTCTCAGTCTCTGTGCAGCGGTAGATGTAGCGCAGGGGGCGTGTGGGGTGATGCAGGCAACTGTGCAGGTACTGGTACAATCCCATCAGCCTCTCGTGCTCCTCTTCTCCCTGGTATGGAGTTGGAAGGTCAGGGCTGATAAGAAAAAACAGGAAGTTACATAAAAGCAATTAACATGAAGCTTCAATGTTCAATTCTTTTCTTTTCGTGATCATCACTAAACTGTCTTACCTTGTATAGAGCCCAGAGCTTTTAGACTTGTACACAAAGTGTCGCAGCTCAGGTATGCCAACCTGTGAAACAGGATAACCTGGCGTGTTCAGTGCTTCCTGCAGGGATTGATATGCACTGCGTCTGCGCAAACGCTCTAGGAACCGCTTCTTACAGTCGGAGAGGTTAAAGAAATCCTCACGATCTGTGGACACCAGGATGAGACACAGATCCGAGGCCGGTTCCAGGTAAGAAATATGTGCGTGGAAAAATCCATCTGGGTTAAACTTGGGCAGACATATGGGTGTCCACCCTTCACCTTCTCGGAAGGAGGACGAAGAGCCGACCAAGTTGAAGAGCAAGTGCAGGTCCATGTGGTGCAGAAACTGGTCCTTTTTGCGCACAAGCGTCACCAGCCTGTTTCCTGCTAGCAGGATGGAGAATACCAGGTTCTTGGCTTTAGCAGCCTGCAAGCTGGAGGAGACCATGTCACGGGCCGAACTGGCCAGAGGCAGGCACATCACGGCGCTCAGTAGCAGGCCTGGATCTCGGTCGAGGAGCCGCAGAAGGTTGTCGGTGAGATGTTCTGATCCGGCCAGTAGGCGGCGCAGGTCGTAGCTCTGCCGATGCTGGAAGACATGGTTCAGCTGCGTGAGGGTGAGCAAGCTAACAATCTGGTAGTAGACGTAGTGAAGCTCTCGTGTCAATTCCCGGTCAGAGCAGTTAGTGCGAGAGACTCCCACCAGGATGATAGGGCTTTTCCGCAGGAATACCACCCTGTAGCCATCTGAACGACATGTTTACACACAAAAAAATTACTTTACTAAACTCTCTATAATGCTGTTGCAGTAGTTTTGTAGGACTAAAACTCATTTCAAATCTAAGAAATGTGATTTATCACTTAATGTTAATAAATAAATGAAATACAAATTTGGTATAAAAATAAAAGATATATGCTATTGTTCAAAAGTTTGGGGCTGATTTTAATTGTTTCTAAAATAAGTCTTATGCTTACCAATCCTGCATTAATCTGATAAACAATAAAGCAAAAATAGTAATATTGTGAAATATTACAAATATAATAACCTCAATCTGATTACATAAAAACTGGTATTTTCTATTTTAATATATTTTAATTTAAATGAAGTAAAAAAAAAAAAACATTTCTTATTATTATCAACGTTTAGTTGTGTCACTTGATAATTTTGTGGAAACCATGATAGATTATTATTTTCAGGATTCTTTGACGAATAGAAATTTCAAATAAACAGCATTTATTTGAAACAGAGATCTTTCATAACATAATAAATTTATTAACTGCAACTTTTAATTAATTTAATGCATCCTTGCAGATTAATTTTTTTTTTTAATCATACTGACCCCAAACTTTTGAACAGTACAGTACATCCATATATTAACACCAGCTATTTTCCATTTGCTTTCCATCTCTTACCTGCATGGATGGAGCGTATGATGTTCTTCTTATCCTCTACAAATGACATGAGTAACATCATGACTCCCATGATGCTGGAGAGTGCTTCCTCTGTTCCGTAGCGTGTATATATGGGTTTCCCCGCCTCACTCAAGACAAACATATGCTTCCTGTGACTCCGCCATGTTTCACTTGTCACATCCTCCTCTTTTGCCTTGTTGCTGTTCCTCACCTCCTCTTTCCCTCCTTCCTCCTGTTCAATCACTAAACCTTGTTCCTGCACCTCCTCCTCACCTCCTTCCAGAGCCTCTTCTTGAGCATTCCCTAGATCGGAGTTGCCAACCTCTGCTGATTTGTCATCAGTGTTGGGCTCACTGTCAGCAGTCAAGTCCTCAAAAGACTGGGCATGAACGAACATGGCACCCTCCTGTACAGCACCTGTCAGGGAGCGACACAGAAGTAATAGCACACCTCTGCTCAATCAGCTACTTGACTTGAGGTATTATTCATGTTAAAAAAAATGTTCATCAAAAAAATGTTTTATATATATATATATATATATATATATATATATATATATATATATATATATATATATATATATTATATTATAATATATAAAAAATATTATACATTTACAATGTATAATAAATAATAAGAAAAATGTTTATTAAAGTATTTTTCTGTGAATTTGAGTGAACTTTAAATAGTTAAATTTAGCAATTTAATGTGTGTATCTTTTTGCGGTCATAAAATGATGTCGATATCGATATTCAAACTTCAAAAGATTATTTTTTATTATTATTATTATTATTAAAAACGCCTAAAATTGATCCCAAAGTGACAGTGTAGACATTTACAATATTACAAAAGATTTCTATTTCATATAAATAATGTTCATTTGAATCTTGAAAAAAAAAAAACATGCAATATAGTTCACCAAAAATTTAAGCAGCACAATTGTTTTCAACATAATTATATGTTAATTATAAGAAATGTCTCTTGAGAGCCAAATCAGCATTTTTGAATGATTTATGATCATGTGACATGGAAAACTGGAGTAAATGCTGTTGAAAGTTCAGCTTTATTATCATAGAAATAAAATACATTTTCAAATATATTCAAATAAAAAGTTATTTTACATAGCATTAGCAATATATTTTGCAATATTACTGTTTCACTGCATTTTTGATCAAATGAATACAGTCTTAGTGAGTATTACAGAATTGTTTCAAAAACATCAAAAACTAACTTACTAAACTAAACTTTTAAATTATAGTCTTTATAATCTGTAATACATTAGCCATGGGTCACCCGGCTCTCTTAATGTTGTTAAAAATCAACCAATATAATCAGAATATCTGAAAAACTCGCAGGGTGAGACTGAACAGTAAATGATACTGAAGAGCGTCTGTAAATGTTTTAACTACATGTGTCAAAAATCGCTCAAAACTCATTTAGGATCACAAATTCCCACAAAGCCTAGAATCCACCGAAATACAATATAGATACACTTCTTAACTTTCTAGTTTCAGGAATCAGACCTCACATACTCCCGGGGCTTCTGGTGAAATCCTCCAGGAGATTTAGTTGAAACTTGCATATCATTATGAAACTGCCCGTGTTGTGACAAACTCCAACTGCTCTAAAGAATCATTTACACCACTAAACTAATTCTGAGATTATAGTCATCTATCACAAACAAACATACAAGTTATTTGATCACTCACAATGGGAAATACAATGGGATATTACACATGAATAAGAAATAAGGTGTGGTTCAGTTATAGAGACCCAACCCTGTAGGCTTAAGAAGCATATAGGTCACTTTAACAACTGTCAAAGCATCATCATAACTTTGGCAACAAGCAAGAGAAAAACTTAAGTAAAAATAAAAATTACAATCCATGACAAAAGCAGAATACATTTGCATCTTATTACACAGCATTATAACCAAGAGTATAAACTGTTAAACTAACCTGGCTCTGTCCCCTCCACCAGCCCGGGGGTCGGACTATATGATCGGTCCTGCCGGAGTCGATCTGATGGCGCCAAGTTGCCATTTTTAACCTCCCAGACTGCACCCTTATTGTGGACATCTGCCGCCATCATGGCATCAGGCACAAGAGAAAATCAGCAGAAGAGAGGACACGGTGTCCTGAACCCCCAGTCAGTGCCAGGAGCGATTCACTGAATGATCCCAGCAGCTCGGAAGGTCTTACAGTAAAATATACAGGGTTTCCATTAGTGCCACGAAGTGAAATGACAGACAGACACATTAAAAGAGGAACAATAAAGGAGTTAATTCCTCAGTTTCTAAAACTTGGTTCTTCTTTTGATGCATTTCATAATATTCTGTTCTAATGGATTTAGAGAGTTGTATGCAATAAAATGCTCCCCCAAAGTATTGGGGGAGCATTTTATTGCATACAACTGTTGGTCAAATATATATTGACCAACAACAGTGAATTAGGTTATATAATTTCATATTTTGTTTGCAAACTTCCAACAAGTATAAAACGCTCTGAACCACTTTTAATTAAAAATCCTAACATTTCCCTGCAATAATAACATTGTAACACACAAACATCAGAAGTATTTCAACTATTGTAGCTTAGTATAATAATGATGATGATGATGCTGATGCAAGCGAATTTTAAATACAATCTCAATGCAACATCTCTGTTTAAAACTGCCGAACACACTTGTATGTTAATGCCAATCTAAAGATATTCTTGCAAATGAACGCATATGGAAGATTTGTTGATTTTCTTATGTCTATAAAAATCAACTCCGGCTAACGCACTAGCCACGGAGCTAAACCTTTAAAAACTGTTCAACTGTCACTAGAAGACAACTTATTCTGCGCCAGCTTCGACTTAAGAGTTTCGAGTCTAAAACAGATGTTGTTCACAAAGTTTAGACTCATAATAATAATACAAATTACCGTTACTGTACCTTAAACAGTGTTTGTCCAAATCACTGTATGTTGACTTGGATCAAAAGTCAACTCGGACTGTCACAGGCGTCATCACGCATGAGATGTACTCTGGGAAATGTAGTTTTTGATTCAAGAACGTAAAGTTTTTAAAGTATCGCTACTGTACTAATAAAGAAATGTCCGCGTTTTATGTCAAATCAAATTAAACCTTTAAATCTTATACATCTCGCTAAGCCTTAACCAAAAGGTTTTGCTTTTTTTCAGGCAGCACGGAGTCGTATGTTGATGACGCGATCAAAAAGGAGGAGTTATTACGTTTGAACTAAGCGCGCCGCCCGCTTCTCTGTTTCCAGGAGCTCAAAACTAAAACAAAAACAAGTTATATAAACATAATTATGGAGTTTAATTGAACAAATCCGTGTGAATAAGAGCTCTCGGTCGTCTCAGCGTCATCTGGGTGAGTAAACACAGCACAATATGTAATTAACCGGTAGTGCAAGGTACCACAACACATCATTAATGAACAAAACACAAACCGTGTCATCAACATAATGATTTTGACCTTGTTGTGTCTAATCTTTTAGATCAACAATGCCCATTCGAGCATATTGCACCATCTGCTCAGATTTCTTTGATAATTGCAAAGATGTCGCTGCAATTCACTGTGGCCACACTTTTCATTATGTATGGTAAGTCTGTCTCCTTTTTATTCTTCTGTATGTTGGTTTTTGTTGATTTTATAATATTATATGCATTTTTATTATATTACACAATTGTTATACCATCAACTTACATGTTAACCCAGGACCTCATTGCTAAAAAAAAAAAAAATCTAATTCTATAAAAAGTGTCTATAAAACTATTATTTTGATTGAAACCCTTAAAAATTAAAAGGGGTGGGAACCTGACCACTAGTTATTGTATGTAAATATTCAAATATTAAAAAAATGTTTATGTTTGAATGTTAAACAATAAATGTTTCTCAATGACTTTTAAAGAAACTTTCTGTTTCTTTTTAACAAAGTCTTCTCCAGTGGTTTCAGTCGGCCCCAAACAAAACCTGTCCACAATGCAGGAAACAGGTAAACCATTGACTTAACCTGAGATCTAACTTATTCTGATTAATTAAATTAAATTAATTGAAGGTCTGGACTGCAATGAAGCCCTCACTCTTTGTGTTTCAGGTCAGTACGCGGCACATTATCAACAAGCTGTTCTTTGACATAGCACCAGAGGATGATGGGGCGCCAGCTGATCCTGAAAGTTTACAGGTGATAAAGCATGCTGTTGAATTTATTCAATTCTCAGTGTTTGTTAACACCGTTAACAATTATTGACAGATTTGCTTGTTTTATTGTTCCAATTTCAGAATGAGCTTGATCGCATGAAAGCAGTGTTGTCTGAAAAAGGTAAGACTGAAATAATCAACTCAAGTTTTTGATTGATCCTTAAAATGTCTATCATATTATATTATGTGTTTGCATTCCAGAGAAAGAATGGAGGGACAGGCAGAAATCAGTGGACACTCTAAAAGACACAATCGAGAGGCAGAAGAGGGACCTGGAAAGACTCCGGAAGGAAATCGGAGACAAAGAGATGCTGTGTTCTGTCCTCCGGGTACATTTATTTTAGTGGTAAACTGTTGTGTCTGTTAGTGCAGTGTGCTTTCTGCATTTTATTTTAATGCTGGAATTGACTTTGTTGTTTGTGAAATGCTCAGAAACAGATGAATTTCTTGGAGAGTCAGAAAATTGAAGGCCAGGCAGCCAAAGAGGAAGCCAAGCGACTCCGGGTCAAAATGAAAACCTATGAAAGGTACTAATTCATTTGTCTAAGATAGGTTTTTGTTGTTAAATGTATTTGAGAGAGATAGACAGTGAGGAAATAAGTGGAAAATTTGTAAAAAAAAAAAAACAAAGAAACCTTTCAATAATTCAGTATTGTTTTTAATGAAAACTTTTTTTTCATCAGTAGTAATTCTCTTTGAAAAATCTTTTTTAGATTTTTAGTATTGATCACTTTAAAAATGTCTGATTAGTTGTAAGGTTAAAAATATAATACTTAGTGGACTTTATTGTTTTTTCACATGCTCTCTTGTGCATGTTTCTGTCCTTTAGCTTAGATGTGGTCCTACAAGGTCAGAGGTCAGAGGTGGAGGCCATGATCACTGATATGGGTGTTGGTCAGTCTGCTGTTGAACAGCTGTCCATATACTGCATCTCACTTAAAAAGTAAGTTTTACTTTCCTGTAAACACACACACTCTCACTGCTACATATGTAGTGTAGTTGTATAGTTTAAAACTTAAAATCTCAACAGTTTTACTTCCCCAAACTTCTAGAATGTCAGTACACCAGCTGTGTATCCTCATATGCCTTGAGTGAGTGTTATGTAGTGTTATATATTTTTTATCCTCAGGGAGTACGACAATCTGAAAGGAAGCCTCAAATCATCAAATGAGATGTGTGAGAAACTAAAAAGGGAACTGTTCTCTTCTAACAACAAGGTTCATTTCTTGTCTCTGAGATTGTCTAGCAAAAACATCATTATTTAGAAATGCATAATTGTTATTTAACTTTAAGTTTTTTCAGCATTAATTAATTTTTGTATGTTCATTTTTGTTTTATTGCAGTTGCAAAAAGCCACTGCAGAGACAAATGGAACAAAGGAGGACATGAAAGCACTTCAGAACGACCTTTCCAACGCAGACAAAGAGATCACCGTTAGAAATTCTACTTTATTACACTTTATCTATTTGCAATTTGTTGATTTAAATTACAATATATATCTTTAAAGGCCATTAATCCTATCTAAATTCTGAAAGTTTTTAAAGAGGGGTTTGTTCATACAACATTTGCCTAGATTATATAAACATTTTCTATCTAATTTTATTCCTAAAAACATGTTGCAGTTTTTCTGGTGACATTTCAGTTTGGAGTGATTAAATAAGTTTTTTGCAGAAGGGAATTTGGATCTTTAACTGTAGCATGTTAACAAAATTAAACAAAGAAAGTTAACCTGGCATTCCAGTGTTTAGATTTCTGCTCTGGAAAAGTATGCAAATTAGTTAATTGCATATTTAAACATAACATTTCAGATCTTGTAATGTAAAATTGTATGTCTTAAAGTATTGTGATATTTAACTGGGGAAGTGTGGTGAAAAAAAAAAAGTATGCTATTGATCTATAGTGTCTTGCTTTACGGTAGGAATTTGCATAATTAGAATTCCACAACAGAATGGAAGGAAAAGATGAACTGAGAACCTCCATAAAAAATCTTACTATTCTGAAAAAAAGCAAAATACTTTTACAAGATGCCCTTCAAATCAGCCACAAGGGGGTGTAATTTTTTCAAACTGACTCTGCTGTGCTTCTAAACTGTTGTTCTGACATCTCATGTTTCACAGAGCTTGAAGAAGAAGGTGGAAATTCTGCAGCGGACATTAAGCACTCCGACCCGCACCAATGAGGCCATCAGCAGACTGGTCTTCGAAAGGTCAGAATTTGTATTTTGAGCTATTTGGTAGATCTGCTGAAAGAGACATTGTTGATTTTTGTATTTGCAGCCCTGCTCCTCTGGAGCTGAAGCCTCCTGGTCGTGGTCTGATGACTGACTCTCAGGAAATTGACCTCAACCTGACCTTCGACATTAACACACCCGAACAGGTGGAGAGGAAACCCGTTCAGGTGCCATCTAAGAAGATGCGTCTGGAAACTTCGGTGTGAGTTTTTACTCCGCACAGTACGTTTTTCTTTTCAGCTGTTCATATGATTATTACTGATGTCCATTTGATTTCATTTTTTCCACAGATCATCATCCAAAAACATGGAAAATGCACTCGGACGTACTGTATGTGTTCAAGCATCATGTCTTCATGTTGAAGAGTATGACACTGGATTAGATGGAGGGTGTAATGTTTTGTGTGTGTGTGGTTTTGCTCCCAGAAGTCTCGTGTTAAAGAAGATGATGTCATGATGGGGCCCATGTTAAGGAACTCACTGCTTTTCAGAAAGAACACGTTAGGGAGCATGCTGGACCCATGCAAATTTGGCACTGTAAGAGACTTCTAAATGTTTTTGGAACTTATCCATCTCATTCTTCAATACAGTAGTAAGCCATTTTCTTCCTGTTCATTAGCCGCCATAGAGAAATAACAAGAAGAATAACATGTTTATGTGTAGTCTGCACTACAAACCAGTGTGTTCATAATTAAGACAATACATTGAAGTAATATGGTGAGACGCACCAATTTGCATTATCAAGTTACAAAACGAGCCATTTGGTACAGCTAAAAATGGCTGGAAGTGGATGACACCGGAAGCCAGAACTCATAAAAATGTAGAAATAAGACTGCTCTTCAAAAAATTAAGGGGGATTCTCAAAACTCTTTTTGGTTTTCATGCACAGATATATTATCATTCAAAAATTTGGGGGCGGTAACATTTTCCATGTTTCTGAAAGAAGTCTCTCACAAAGGCTGCAATATACTTGTCATTATAAATAATAAATGTCTTTACTGTAACTTTGGTCAGTTTATTGCATCCTTGCTGAATAGAAGTATTGACTTCTTTCAATAACAACAAAAAAATCGTACAAAACCCGAACTTTTGAACATGTTGTGCAGTTTGCTTTAATGCATCTTTTTTGTTCCAGGTAAGATCTGGCTATGATGGACTTGGAGGAAGAGCCAAATTTATCCAACCTGTATCCTTATCCAATGAAATACTTGAGTTGCAATCATCAAGCATGTAAATAATTATATGAAGTTGTTGTTGTTGTTGTTTTTTCATAATGTTTCCTTAACTTTAGTACGTGCCTCAGTCTCCTTTATCTGAGATTCGACCCCTCGCCATGAAGTCCAAGAGGAAGAAGGTGTCCAGGCCCATTACAAGCAAGCCCACCTCCAGCCTGACCACTCTGGATGCTTTCTTGGAATAAAACGTCTCCCTTTTCAGGCCTGAAAGAGACATTTTTCCCATGATGCTAGTCAGAAATACAATAAAGGAAGCCCTTATTTACAACAATGTTAATAAGGAAAGTGGTCCTAGTGGTCTGTTGCTAAGAACAGTTTCTTGTGTGACTGACCAGTTTAGGGGTGTTTGCATCCGCAGGGAGCTGGTGGTCCACAGATAACACTTCATGACACATACATGTATGGAAATTTGAAATTAATTTTAGTGCTAGATTGTGTTTGTGGAAATATCAGTGGCCACTCTAAGCTGATCTAAATGTTTATCTATGTGTGCTTTTAGACTCTTCCTTGTACAGACTAAATCATCTCATGAGATAGAATAGAGTTTTATTTATTTGACTGTTCAACGGGGCTGCATTACTGCCATTTTAAGTGTTTTTAAGTCAGAATTTATGTCCAGTTTCTGTATTTATATCGGTCTGTTTTGTCTTTTCCTTTCTAAATATTTTAATAGAAATCTTTGTCTTCTCAGATTTCTTTTTTTTTTCTTCTTGTGTTTGTACAGAACATAATTTGAAACAATAAACTATAGCTTTTTGTATTTTTTATTTTTTTTTACATCTCCATTCATTATCCCTGTCAGGATTCTTGGATTTCATAAAACGTGCCTTGTAATATATCAAACTCCAAAATATTGTATAAGCCAGACAAAAACTTCACTTGATTATCAGCTTTATGATAACTTGTGTAGTGTTATGTAGATAAATATATAGTGTCAGAATACATAATAAGTAGAGTAGTTATTCTGTACAGGCAGTAGGGGGTGCTAAAGGTTTGTGTAGGTCAGGGCATTCAAGAAAGTTCTGCCATTCAACAATCATTAAAAAAAAAATCCTCGAAAACTGCATCAATATTTTCACAAAATACTATGCAGCAAAGTAAATATGAAATCTTTCTTGAGCAGCAAATTAGAATGATTTCGGAAGTATCATGTGACACTAAAGCAGTAGCTGCTGAAAATTCAGCTTTGACATAGGAATAGCATTTTTAAATATATTAAAATAGAAAACACTTACTTAAATTGTAATGATAATTAAGAGTTTGAACATATAAATGCAGCCTTAGGAAGCATAAGGACTTCTTTCTGCTACTGAAAAAACAATTCCATTACTGCATTTAATATATATATATATATATATATATATATATATATATATATATATATATATATATATATATATGCGCTGCTGTCAATCAAAAACCACAAACAACCTTATCCTATGCCGGCTGTCCATTTCGCACATCTTTCCATGAAAAAACTATGAATTATTTCAATCCTGATCATAATTACAAAACACTATTAGAACTCCTTAAGCAGCATAACACTGAAGTGCAGACAACCACAAAACCCATCTGAGACAGCTTCTATAAAGCCAGAGCTTACAGATCACAGTAAAGATCTTGTGATGTCCTGTGGAGAATCGTATCATCATTTCTCTCTCTTCAACTGCATCACACGCCTGTAAGCCTCTTGTGCATCCAGCTCTCTCGATTCCAATTTTGTCCGATATTTTTTCTGTGGAAGGTGTGTGGACTGCCTGCTGAATGCTGTTCATACTCTGGAAGGCTTCCATCAGGCCGAAGATCATGGGATTTATTCAGCGAGCACAAAGGGAATCTGTTTTTGATGGGATGATTACTGATCTTGAAAGCCTCTCATGGAGCATGTAATTGCGTCGCAGAGGTTATTATTTCACCAAAATCTCCCGGTGCTTCCCGAGTACCCGATTCTCTTTGAGGTACACGAATGGAGGACAGGGCAATGTCAATTTTCACCTAGTGTCTACAAATCTCAGTCACAAATCCCATCACAAAATCATCACAAACATATATACATATATTTTTTGGGGGGTGAACTATACCTTTTAAACCTGTTCACTGAATGGTTCTTTGGAGAACAAAAAAACGGTTCTTGTGTGGCATCGCTGTGAAACCCTGCTATAGGAACCTTTATTTTTAAGAGTGATATATCTCTCTTAAGTAGACATAAAGTCTACTGGGAATCTGGAATGACTTGGTTTTAGACTTTCCTTGTCTAAAGCACAGGATACACTCATATATTTGTAGATGTGAATTTCTTTGGCTCCCTGTATCCCCACAAAACTTCCCTTCTCGGATTTCTCTGAATGTTTCTCGGAGTGTGTTCTTGTCAGATCAGTGCACTAGCTTTATAAGAACCATCTGGGCCGACTCGTGATCCGTAATTGTTTTCATTAGGTTAATAAGGCAATGGAAGATAAGATACGAAGTCTTTTATGGGCCATGAGGCTCATGGGAAAGCAGAACTGGCAGGAAGTCCAGCTGACCTCTCACTCTCTTCCTAGTGTCTCGAACTTCCTGCAAGACTTGGAACAAGATTTCAGAAGAAATTAGTGTGGCTTTTCTCATGTTCCCTAAACAGATAATATTTACTGCCACATTTAGCTTTGAGTTAAGTTGCTCTGGCCATGGCCACTTCCTGTTCAGGGCAGCAGCTGTGGCGGCAGTATAAACATCTGCAGCTGATTTGGTCGTTCTGCTCCTCTGGGCTGTTTTAAAGCAGATCCTGGAGTGTTTACACAGAGCCTTTGGGGGAACGGGCAGCCAGACAAGCATGTGAACCACAGCGAGTTGGCAGAGCTAAAGCAGGAGAGGGTCTCTGGAGGGTCTCCATTTCCTCTATTTTATGACTATACAGATCTGGAAACGAGTCATAGATCACATAGATTTGTGTTGAGATCTTCATATAAATGCTTTATCAGCCCTAAACTCAAGCGGGGAAACTTGACAAGTGCTATAAGCAAATGTGAAGAGCTCATATACAGAATTCCCCAACTTAAATAACAGGGTTTCCTATCCCCAGCTAAAATTGCATCATTTTCAACTATATGACACTTAATATGTGTGGGTAGGCATGTGCACATCTACATTCCTCTTTCCTGTCCTGAGGAAAGAAGTTAAGAAATTTCATAAGAATGTTCATAAATGCAATTCTTGAAAAATTCTTAAGAAGTTCTCAACTATTGTGTTCAGAACATCTTATTTTGAGTTGAAAATGACAGTCTGATGTTGCTGATGTTGCAAAGACTTGCTGATCAGCTCACTGAAAAACATGATGGCCGTACTCTTGCCTGCAGATTGCCGTAATATTAAGAATAAACTTGTACACTATATTGACTGTTTTCATACACAATACACACACAAAACATCAATATTCCAGTGTCTGTATAAAAAATAAAAAATAAACTTGTCATTCTTATAAAGAGATAAAACCTCAGTAGGGGGGTGACTGGAAGAAATGAACAAAACAGAAAAAAGAAAGAAAATCAGTGTGTGAAGATCAGACTGCTGCTTTTAATGAATGTTTAACACGTCAGTCAGAAGCTGACATCCTGTGTCAAAGTTTATTTTTATCATGGGAAGAGAGAATATCTCTATTAAGAATGATAAGCTATAAACAGGAAAGACTCCCATTGAGCCACTGTGTTTTCTCAAATGAAGTGACCCGGTCGGACATCAACTTGTTGTATTTCATTTAATTAACAGAGATCTTTCAGGTTTGGTGACTGTCCTTTTTGTATTCTGTTTTTATATTTTCTTTTCATAACTGATAAATCGGAGAGATATAAAACGATACAACTTTATTATTCGCAGATGTGAGATTTTGTTTTAGGGGCACAAAATGAATCATGAAGACACTAAAATGTAGAGGGAAAGAAAATAGGAAACAATAAGGTGCATAAATCAGATATCCTAAGAAATATGCCATGTAATGTGAAATTAAATCTGTAATGTGACAAAAATATCAACCACAACCAGGATAAAATATACTATGTAATGTACTGTTTTATGTCAATTAAATATATTGTCAATAATATGCAAAATACAATATTAAAATAAATAAAAAAGCTGAATGAAATACTGCATCGTGATTTAGAATGAGATGGTCCACAATAGTAATATATTCAAGTTATGTCACCTTTATTTATATAGCGCTTTAAACAAAATACATTGCGTCAAAGCACTGAACAACATTCATTTGGAAAACAGTGTCTCAATAATGCAAAATGATAGTTAAGGCAGTTCATCATTGAATTCAGTGATGTCATCTCTGTTCAGTTTAAATAGTGTCTGTGCATTTATTTGCAATCAAGTCAACGATATCGCTGTAGATGAAGTGACCCCAACTAAGCAAGCCAGAGGCGACGGCAGCAAGGAACCGAAACTCCATCGGTGACAGAATGGAGAAAAAAACCTTGGGAGAAACCAGCCTCAGTTGGGGGGCCAGTTCTCCTCTGACCAGACGAAACCCGTAGTTCAATTTATGATAATATAAAGATTAGATTGTAACAGTTGTGTTCTTCTACTTTGATTGTCAAGGACTTTTTATTTTTTTCTTTAGTTTGTTTCTCTTGCCCTAGTTTTCCCGTCAGCCGACAGTTACCATGGACACTCGTTTACTCAGCACACCTGTTCACCCTTTGGTTTTTTCATCACTGTGTATTTATATAAAAAAGTGATGTGACATGTTGCCAAATATGTTGTACCATACAATGAATTAGTTTTCTGCATTCCATCCAAGTCCGCGCACACACACACACACACACACCACACACTGCAGTGGATTCTGGGGGTTCGGTGCCTTGCTCAAGGGTCTCACCTCAGTCGTGGTATTGAGGGTGGAAGAGATCACAGGACATTCACTCCTCCATCCTCCTTTAATCCCTGCCAGTAGTGGGACTCAAACTCGCAACCTTTGGGTTACAAGTCTGAGTCTCTAAACATTATTACCAGTATTGTTTGTGCACTGCACTCTGTTTTGTGCGTTTGGATCACCCATATTTTCTTTGCTGTTGGAACTGAATTAAATAAATAACCTTTTTGTTATCTCCTTCACCTGCCTGAATCATGACAGTCTTATAGAGATCTATATTTATGTCAAGCTATGAGTACTTTCAAATGATCACATAAAGTACCATCTTTTATTGTGTTGTTTTATTAGCTTCTCCCCTTAAGTCTCAAGACAGGATGAGTAAATGTCACAGTCAGGTCCAGGAACAGGAACAGCTGCTCCTGTATGATTCCAGAGGATCAGCTAAGCTGCTCTCAGATCAGTGTATTGAATATTAAATGTCAGAGGTCAGCTGGGCTGACTGTGACTCATCTACTGCTGATGTCATGGTTTTGTCTAGAAGCCCGGTGACAGTTTTTTTTTTAATTCTTTGACCTTTACCTGAGACAGAGCTGATGTTTATTTAACTCATCTCAGACTTTTTAAAAAGGTCATAAAGAATACAATGATAAGACCAAACAAAGTCAGACGGAGCTAACAGAGTCCAAAAAGACTGATCAATGATTAGATATGATTCTTATATTTTATTATACTTTATAAAGCATAATGATGAGATCTATTTTGATTATTTATTTGAATATGATTCATGCATTAGAATTAATTACATTTCTTTCATGAAATTGCTAGTCATAAATGGAATGAAGGAAAATGAATCAAAACAGGTTAGTCAGTCAGTAAAGCAGTTTACAAGAAAACAAGTTGACCCTCCCTACCAAGGCAACATATCGACGGTTACTCCAGTCTCCAGCTGATCATACTGGCCTCTCCACCTCTCACCTGACCAGATCCATGTCTGAGCCTGTCTGTTCAGTGACACAACTGCCCGTTTTGCAATTAGGTAAAACACGGAGATAAAGGTTTGCAGGAAATCATGTGACACATACCTATACACAAAACAGGATCAAACCCAGTGTGGCTCACATTTGTATCATACTCAGGTTAAAGCTGAGTAAGGATGCTCTTAAGAGCTTGACAAAGTGTGTGTTCACAATTGCACACTACTATGTCACTCATATTTCTTCAGTATAGTATGTACTACCATTCAAAAGTTTGAGGTTTGAATCTATTCTGCTTAATATTACAAGTATTTTAGTTTATTCCTATATTTACTCCAGTCTTCACATGTTCCTTCAGAAATCATTCTAATATGCTGATTTCCTGCACAAGAATGATTTCTTATTATCATCTATATTGACATTTATGCTGCTTAATATTTTTGTTCAGAACTTAATTGAAATAGAAACATTTCTCACATTATACAGGTCTTTACCACTCCTGATCAATTTATTGTGTTCTTGCTGAATGAAAGTATTGATTTATTTTACAATAAAGTATTACTGTTATTAACTAATATTAATATTGTTAATATAATATGAAATAATATTAATATTATTCATTGTAAGTGTATCTCTTCAATGCAGTATTCAACTTTTAAAATACAATAATTTCTAATTATTTGAATGAACCAAATTTACTGAAATACGAACCAATGTACATATTCTATTTCTATTCTATCTACTTGTTTTTATTTATTTAAAATAATATTGTACAGCTTTTTACCTTTTTATTCTGAGAGTGTATTGTATTTCTGTTCAATCTACTTTTTCTTCTTTTCATTTATTACAAAAAAAAATAAAAAATAAAAAATAAATAAAACAACCTTGCTACGTGT